>NW_018404017.1:915332-982370 GCF_002113885.1 Mizuhopecten yessoensis
CCCCCCCCACATCCACATCTATTCATCAATGAATGGTGCTTTCTAAGGTGACGGTTATATGTTTTTTTTCTATTATTTACTTCAGACATCCCTAAAAAGGCGGAAACCATGCACTTGTTAACGTTAAGACGATAGATTGACATTTAGTAATATCAAAGTTAGAATTCCGATGATTTATTGAAAATGTGGTGAAATGCGTCTTTAATAATGTCAGAAAGATATTTTTCCGTAGGCAATGGACATTCTACGATTAATTAATGACCCAAGCGTTTCAGGCGTAAGGTAAATTAGACAGCAGATGGAAGGTTCACATACAATTGGTACGGATGTTTGTGCGACAGAAATGCGTGTAATACGAGTGTTTATTTATAGTATGGACTAATAAGCACCGATGCTGTTTTTTTCTCCCTCGTAAACAGCTGTGCTTTTTGTTATTTAAATTTATACACGATGAATGATGTTTAACTTACCTGGTCCAAAGGACCGGTGAGCTTATGCTGTGGCGTGGTGTCCGTCGTCCGCCAGTCCATCAACTTTTCCTTTGGTCTGGAGCATCTTTGGGTAAAGGGGACTCAATCTTGTTTAGTATATGTACTTGTGTATCTTCCATTATAATATTTTTATGATCAATTTAACTTGTACATGAATAGAGAAAAATAAATGCATGATATTGTGTATTGAAATTATTTAAAGATAATCAAATGTTTTCTCGGTAAGGAAACAATGTGAAAAAAAGGAATACTTTATTGAGTGCCTTCGAACTGTGTTTTCATAAGGTGGCAAATAGTCGCACAAGTTTATATTACACACGTGGAGGCACGTCCGTATATGCTGTAGATGTTAACAGGACGGACGCTCAACCCTTAGAGACCAACCGAACATAGCCGATAGTTCAGCTATGGTCTCCTTAGGGTCCACAGTTTAAAGGCACATACCAGTAGTGAGATATGACAAGCAAAGTTTATATTTGTATACATGTAGTACATGTAAATAAATAAACAAGTTGAAAATACTTATGGACACAAATCTCCGTAATCATGAAGGTCGTAAATAACCATTGTTGCTGATCCTTCCCTATATTGTTCTGTTCAAATTATCTTTATCTGTTAAATATGAAATTTGAAAACAAACATCCAGTTATATATATTTTGAAATATATATAAAACAGCAATAGATAGAAATGAAGCTAATACTTGCATCAAAGAATTTACAATCGTAATGCTCGATCACTCATTCGAATTGGCTCTAATATATTGATAAATATGTAACGACACTAACAACGACAACCTGACCACCTGACTCTCAAACGGCCCTTTGTATCATGGTAACCATAAGATCATATCAAGCAAACATTACAACAAGCTGTAAATAAAAAACAGTATAGCTTAAGTTGTTTAGCCCGAGGTACTCTGACAAACTTACAAACCAATCTTGAAAATTGAATTTGGCCAACTTGATTATGGTCTGCCCTGGCCACTAACCTTACTATGGGAGTCGTTATCCGTCGAACCGTTGGTAATGGTCGGTAACACTTCGTGTAAAGATCGATAACTCTTCTTGTTCTATATTAGATGGATCACGTATTACTATAATTGTTTTACTAGCCAAGTTGATATCACGTTTCCTTTTCGTCCCTTGTTTATTAGATGAGTTTTCCTTCGACCCATTTTGTGTACGTGAACTATTGTTTTATGTTGTTTTTTTACATTCTAAAACAAGCTGCCACTAACATAGCATAGTGTGTGCGTATATCACGTTAGTTTCAGCGCTACCCATTTCTCAAAATGAGAAGAAAGAAAATCAAACCAGCTGCCAGCCTTGTGATGGCTTAAAATATTCCCGCGGCAAGACCAAATTCTCAATCCACTAACGACGCCGTAACAATACTCTGCGTCTTGGATGAAAATTGCAAATTGGCACAGCTGTTTGTTTCTCTCGACAGGTGGACATCAAATATAGATCACTTAAAGTACTGGCGTAGTACTGGATAGATTTCCTGTCATACATGTACGTACATGTAATAGTTATATATGGTCCTGGAATGCAAGCATTTATGAGATTGTTTTTATCTATACTACACATACCAGATAAATTTCTTTCGTTTATGATGGTTTTCGTGTCCTGCACTGGAAGTGCCTGTAGGTTCGTTGATAGGCAAGTAATTTGCAGCATTTGTCTTCTTTTTGCGTTCGCTGCTGTAGGGACGGTGAAGAAAATAAAATATATATCTGTTGACCCTATGGACCTCTGTCTTCTCTTTCCTTTATCCTACCTACTCGTTGTGGTGTATATCTCTAGGCGCCCGTCTTGTATGACTTTAGACATTGCGAGGACGTTAAAAAACAAACAAATAAAACAGTAAATGTATGCTGAATAACGTTTTGTTCATTGCGTCTAATATCAATATTACCCGTGCATGTTCGGGGGACGAATAGGCTTACTTTATCCCAGTGCGTGATCATAAGAGATGACATGTGGCTTCCCTTACATAATTATAGAAACTCAAACATACTCTACACGCATATCATCATGTCCAATACTGACCTTGGTTGATCCACAATTTAAAAGCTGGGTTTTGATTTCAAGGGGATTTGATGGTCTGTATATCTGGCTTACATTAATGTTCTTGATATAGCTGTTATATCCCCAAAATCAGGTTGTCATGTTTCAGATCAACCTCAAAATGCATTGTACTTAGATAAGCTTAGAAGAGTACACTGCAATAGCCGAAATTTCTTATTCACGCCAAAACCTATTGTCATATTTCGTTCCTAGGGTATGGCCATGTTCGATGCTCCAAACATCCGTAGACCCATATTGGGTTAAGGGGTCTACAAAACATGTTATGTAGGTCAATGCATTTTGATATATTTTTGCTCAAGGTAATCAGTCGGACAACTCGAGCACTTGTTTATTTTGTTCAATTAAACGTTCTCTCAGTAAAGCCCCTATCGCACATTCGAAAATCTGAACACAAATGAACACGATTGAACGTTTTCCATTAAATCGTTTTAGAACGTAGGAAGGTCGCGCACTCATTCGTGTTAAGTCTTGGTCGTTCGCGCGCGGTCGTATGGACATCGCAGTTCGGCTTAAATCTTGTTATAAATTTTTGCTATGCAACGATTTAAGCCGAGCTGAAAAGTCGTGTTCAGTCGTATGAAGGTCGTATGAAGGTCGTGTTCAGTCGTATGAAGATCGTGTTCAGTCGTATGAAGGTCGTATGAAGATCGTGTTCATTCGTATGAAGATCGTGTTCAGTCGTATGAAGATCGTGTTCAGTTGTGTTGGGGAGCGTGGGAAGAAAATCATACGACTTTCATACGTTTTAAAACGATTCAACACGACTTTCATACGCCTTGCATACGACTCCCATACGCCTTAACATGAAATCAATACGTTTGGCATACAACCGGAAGAGCCCATCACGTGACTGAGTGGGAACGTGGGAAACCCCCTGAAAGTGAAAGCTCATTCTACAGCCATGCCAAATTCAGGCGACCGAAACAGAAGCTCCTCCAAGCAAAACCTTCGAAAGGGAAACATCCTTCACCACCAACCATGGATGAACATCCACCTGGTAACCGGGGGCAAGATGAGCCAGATGAAACCTCTGAACCACCACCGAAATCGCNAAACTAGCTATAAGTAAAAAGAAGAAAATCATTCAAAAGGGTGGATTTCTCACGGCTCTTTTAGCCCCGTTGGCGGCTACGTTCTTACCGGGACTCATTTCTAAAGTGGCTTCGATATTTCAATGAGAATCCGTCACGTGGTCATGTCTGGACGCGACGTGCGCTCTAGACCCAAACCGCCCGTCTCGACGTCCGTGATGTCGCTGAACGCCCTGGACGGAGAAATGAATAGGACGTTAGATAGGCTGGACATGGCGGACAGCCAGAAAGCGACGTTATACGATCAGCAACTTAGGAAATACGTCGATCGCTATAGAGAATTCTTAGATAGAGACAGTACTACGAAGGCCCTGGCGCCTACCGAGGCCCCCGAATCTCGGGTAGAATCCGCAAACGAAGTCGACCACATAGAAAATGCCATTTTAGAAAGCATTCCGCGCGGAGCTCATTCTAAAACTAAACTGTTGTTGGGAAGATTGAAAAACGTCATTCAATGGAACGACCGTGGCGCAGAGNCAACAAAAACAACAACTGAAACTGACATCCAGCCATCTCAGCAGCCATCCGAGCCGGAGTATAGTCCATTCAACATTTCATCACCATCACCTCCACCTTCATCTCCATTTGAAGACATTTCACATCAATCTACCTATGAATCTACCACTGTGCTAACCGGGCCAGATCACGATGGTGTCGCTGGTATTGCTGAGCTTACCGGACCCAAACCAACCAAGAAAGGCAGACCATATAAGAAGAAAAAAACATCAATTTTATCCATCGATCCCAGTGACGTAGAGCGTCTCTTCGTTTGGGAGAGGTTATGATTCTGGAAGACCTGCAGTGCCTTGGTCCAGTGCCTGAAAGATGTCGCAGTCCTTGAATACACCACCATCTGAGCAACTACCATTTGCCCCAATGTCAACATACATAAACTTGTATGCAGCGTCAACTATTGCAAGGAGTATGATAGAGTAGAAACCCTTATAGTTATAATAAAAAGAGCCCGAATTTCGTGGACATTTTATAGCTTCATGTTTTTCTATCTATTGCACCGAGAGAGTTGTGAAAGTTCCATCTCNCTATTTGTCCCCTATTTGTCCCCTATTTGTACACACTTGTCCCCTATTTGTCCCCTATTTGTACACACTTGCCCACTANCCACCTCCTTCCAAGCCTCTGGGGTTTTTGGTGTCGGCATGACCTCTTTTGCGTACTCTTGTGCAATAGCCTCACATTTTTCGTAGACAATCGTAGAGATGGTATTAGCAGCCACTCTAAAACCGTATTGAAGCGATCAGTAGGAGTCTCCAATTGCCATATAACGCCGTGTTATAGCTAGGCGAAGTCCAGGCTCTAGGGCTTTTATCCGGAAGATGTCCTTTAGTATAAGACGAGGACCAACGCGTTCTAACAGTTCCATGAACATCTCCGGAGTGACACGCAAGCAGTTGGTAAATGTATTCACATCTTCACGATACAGTTCTTGCATTAGGTGTTCATACTGCCCATAAAGAGGTCACCTTAACAACCATGGTTGAACCCAGAATCTCTTCCTGTTACTCACTCTGCGACGCCTACGCTGACTCCTAACCCGCACCATCAAAGTCATAGCTACCAGAAGTACTTCCTCCTCCTCCTCCTCCTCCTCCAAAGCTGCTTCTTGCGGGTCTTGTTCGTTATTGAACATGCCAAGTGAAGACTGACACAGAAATGCTGTTGCAATGCAGCTCTACATACTACACAACCCACGTGACCAAAATAAACAAAAATATGTCGTATGAAGGTCTTGTTCAGTCGTATGGAGATCGTAATGATTAGTGTTTAATCGTATTGCGGTCGTGTTGATTGATGTTAAATGAAGTTAAATCGTGTTGTATCGTATGAATATCTTATGACGATCGTATGAGTGTCGTGTTCTGTCGTTTTTGGTCGTATGAGGGTCTTGTTTGGTTAAGAAATTTGCATAAACCTCATAGTCGAGCACGAAACAACACGATTTTTCAACTTTTCTTAAATCGTGTTCGCAATTTCTTAAATCGAGTATGTGAGATAGGGGCTTTACTGTTTCAGAGTTCCTGTCTGTTGTTGCTGACGTGAACATTATAACATTTATGTAAGATAGCCTCTTTGATCTTACAAAAGGATGCACTGACGGGAAACATCTCCATCTGTACCATTTCCTGACCTTATACAATTGTCTTTAATGTGATCAATTCCACGTCAAGATTTTGATTATTTTTCTAACAAACTTGCAAATGTGATTGATTTTATTTAATTAACCTGATGAAGCAGAGTACAGTAGAAATGGCTTGATCCTAAAAATAGAGGGCATGTCTCCTCGGATAAACATGGATAGCGGATTTATCCTGCACAACACATGAAACATACTTTTCTTTAAGAAGAATGATTTGTTTTTCAAAAACTGTTTTCCAGAGATTTGGGACTTGTGAAAACCATGGATACCACATCAAAAAACGCCAAAATTGCAAAACAACATGATTTTAAACCCAAAATTTGACCAACGCAAGCAGTATTTTTTTCTTAAATATCACCTACTCGGTAACAGAAATACTGACGTTTTAACATAGGTCGTACCGGTGGATTTTTCACAATATTTACACATGTGCTAAGTACAAAAATAGACTACATGAAAAGCTAGCTTTTGTTGTGTAGACACAGATTTGTAAATGGCCAAAAATGTAGTCTAAAACCAAATATTTTCTTTTTTAAAATGTGACGCCCACATAGTCCACTTCATCATGTATATGCCAATCTTAGTGTCAATTTGTACATGGCCATCGTACGCTACTGTACACTGCTACCTGATGGCGAAAATTGTAACGGAATGGCCTCTGGACATCTTATGTAACAACCTAGGATGTACAGTGCGTTTTCAATTATATCGAATATAGACATGTTAGCCTAAGCCCTAATAAATAACAATCACCTCTATGTCCATTAACATATCCTTATGGGGGAATGTATACGTAATGGTCGCAGCTGTTTCCATTTCCATATAAGTTTATAGCGTCTCGAATGATTTATACTATGATCACAGGAACGGCCGTATATGTTCATAACTTTGGATGAGTCAGGCACCAGTCCATGATTTGGTTTGGTTTATTGGAGTAAGCGTCCTATTGATAGCAATGGGCATTTAAGGTCGTGCGACCGTATCTGTAATGGAAGCAGGCGGTATCCGGCGGAAACAAATATACCTGGTCTTACCACCCCTTTAGGTCGGGGATTGAATAAAGAATATACCTGGTCTTACCACCCCTTCAGGTCGGGAAGCGAATAAAGAATAAACCTGGTCATAGCACCCCTTTAGGTCGGGGAGTGAATAAAGAATATACCTCTCTTACCACCCCTTTAGGTCGGTGAGTGAATAAAGAATATACCTGGTCTTACCACTACTTTAGGTCGGGGAGTGAATAAAGAATATACCTGGTCTTACCACCCCTTTAGGTCGGGAAGCGAATAAAGAAAAAACCTGGTCATAGCACCCCTTTAGGTCGGGGAGTGAATAAAGAATATACCTCTCTTACCACCCCTTTAGGTCGGTGAGTGAATAAAGAATATACGTGATCTTACCAATTATTTAGGTCGGGGAGTGGCTGCATTATCGTAAGAGGCGACTATTGTGTGAAGCTTCCTGTAGAAGTGTGCATTCACATTTGTACCCTCTACCCCAAAACACAAAAGCAACCAAAAAAATTTGCCTCACCTATTGCAATGATTGGATCTGAGAGGGTTAGGGTAAGGGCTAACCCTAACCCTAATCTGTTGGACCTGTTATGTCACCAGACGGACTGCCATGCGGGATAACTTCGACAATGTATTTCAGTTGGATTGCACTCTAAAGCTAGCATTTGATCCGCGCTATCGTAAGAAGGCACATACACTATTATAGTACATACATAGAGGCTTGTCATGAGATAATCTTATACTCTGTGGCTGTTGATAGGTTGTTCAACCCTGTAATAACAGTGTTGTTTACTTTAACGGAGGACAAAACATAAATTACCCAATGCTGTAGTGATGTTATGAAAACTTGTGTTTTGTATTGACATGTACAGCGATTTCGTGGTCCCTGCAGGTAGGGCGTAAGAATTGTACCTGCTGCCCCCATTGCATGATCGTAAGAGGCGACTAAATTTGGGATCTTTTCTTTCTTAACAACTTTCTTTTTCCTTATGTCTCCCTTGACAATGCCTCACTTTTGTCCTTTTGTTGAGCGTTCGCCCCTGTGAGGAAGGTTCTTACAATTGATAGTTTCTACTCCTGCTTAACGCTAAGCAATTTAGGAGTGGGACGACTGGTTCGCCCGTTGTCAGTATAATGTGACCTGGTTGGGTGTCCTGCTGCGTGTCTTCGGCAGTATGTTTCAGTGAAGTAGCACTATAAAGTGGTTGTCGGGCATTTGCATTTAAAATCTTATATTTTGCTTATGTTGCAGTAAATATAACTGGCCAGACAGATTCATGATTTCCAGTGATATGACACATTTATCCCCCGAGTGATATAGATCAACTGTACCCCAACAACCATTACAATGGAAATCGCAATCATTTCATCCGACAGGGATCGATATGACCTAGTAACCTCGATATCTGTTTTGTATTATACTGGTCACGTGACTATAGGAGTTGCCGACCATAAATTACCTACTTTTGTGACATAAAAGTGTCAGTGAAATAAGCAATAACTCTGTTTTTTTGAAAATCATAAAATTACGGATTCTGCTGCACCTTCCCTTCGATTTCAAGGTTTTGACCCCAAGCATCACCGAAACAGACGTATGATGCATTTAAAAAAAAAATGATTGTACGGTAAGAATGTGTTATGAATTAAGGATGTTCACCTCTGAGAAGTCAAAAAAAATCATTTATGAGTTATTCTTATAAGCATTTCTGCAAAATGGAGTTAATGGCATATTAGAAAATGCATGTACCAATTTGACAAAATGTGTTATTGAAAGGAAATTTTGTAGTTTTGACCATTTGCAGGACAAATTCATACAATATCTTCTAAGTATGTTTTCAGATATGTATGAATGTTTACAAAATTGACATAAATAGTGTTTTCTTTTAAACTATGAAAGTGAAATTTCTTTTACTTATTCTTTTAACTCAGTTTCAATTTCGGTTACCCCTTCCCCTTATCTTTCAATGAAAAAATAATCACTTTTCTCCATTTTTGCAGATTTAATGCTTGATTTGATATCAAATTTCGGCTATATTATTTGAATATTTCACAAATCAATAGAAACTTTTGTCCATTATTATTTGTGGTATTATTCATCATTTCGGGGTCAAAATTAAAAGTGCTTTAGTTACAATAAAAATGTAAATAAACTACCAAAAATGTAAAAAAAAAAATAACTTGCATATTATTTATATTTATTAAATTGCACATTAAAGTTGAACAGCAAATTGAACTTGCTAAAATTAAAAATTGCGACACAATGACGATTAAAATGGTCAATCTGGCATAAAAAAAGTGAAATTGGCCTTTCGTGAAAAGCAAAATGGTCGCCGAATCGGTCATTTTTGAAAATACTTGTAAAATCAACAGACAATCAGATTTCGACACGTTTTCTAGATGCGTGTTTGCTATTAACATTGGTCATAATTTGTTCAACATTACAAAACCCCTTGCACGAGATCAAAACGAGACTTGAGCGAAAAGTACATCTTGATTAACAAGGGGTGGGTTTGGTTGCCCGAGCACTCGTAGAGATGGGTTTGATTGCCTTATTTGACTATGTCCGATTTAATAAATGTTCTAAAACAGGAAGTTTCGAAATTGACCGACGTCACATCAATGCAAAAAGGAACGAAATATTCTTTAATAACTACAAATGTGATTGTTAGTAAATATGTGCTCACTGGAGTTTTAAATCTATAAATGTCAATTTGTTAGCGAGGCAAACATCCGCACGTTACGAGATAGAAATGGAAATGTAATAGAAATTGAACGATTATCACACAAGAGGAGTTTCAAAGCGTCCGGTAATTATCCGTTTCATGAAATATCTGTCTGTAAATGTCACACGAATAGGCTACATGCCTGTAAGTATATTGGAATATGTCAAAGCCCTTTTGGATGTCGTCAATAATTTGCAGAAAGATTAAAAGGTTACGTAAGATGCACTTCAATGTAAGTGGATGTGTCCTAACGACTTTATCCGTTTAATCTACTGATATAACCTTCCGCTCCTAAAAGTACAATACCTCCTAGGCTTTTCTGTTTACGAGCTATTCGCAAAACACATACAAAGCAATTTCTTTTTTTATTTATAATGAAAGACACATCACCGTTGTCTGGGTTACCTTATTTGATGCAAAGAGTACAACAAACTATCATATGATTTTGTTAAATAAGTACGAGTATATCGAGATTGAGAAATCCGAATATACTAAAAATATTTACTAAACGATTGCCAGACGAAATTATCTTCAATTAACTTTCCAATTGATATCAATCCAATAAAACCTATCTGATAGGTCAGTATTTCATTACAAATTACTTTCAATTATTTTGATAAAAAGAAAATCTTTTCCACCTAGAAAACTATGTTTTGTACATTCGACGTGCTATTTCAGTAATGTAGCACTGTCAAATAGGCATCAGGTCGGTGTTGACAAAAGGAAGAAATATACCGACTACAGCACATTTACATACATGCACGCATTCATAACACACATGGAAGCACGTCCTTAAATGACCTTAGCTGTTGATGGAACGTTAATCCTTTACAACCTACCAATCTGTGGACAGAACCTAATTGCATTCCGAACTTTCCAAAAACAACAAGGCCAAAATTGCGGTATTAATTGCTGAGCATGGTGCCAGGAATCAAACAGGTTGTTCGGAAGTAGAATGAAATGATTCCTAAATGTTGCATTGGCCGAGACTCGCCAGGTGTAATTATCCGATATCTTGTGACCTCAGGAGCGAGACCTTGACACCTATAGAAAGGTGATACCACTACCATACCTCGTCTTGGTTGAGAGTCTGCCGAAGCATTTTGATGTATATCTGGCCAGCTGTCACAGGCGGATGTACAGAAAGAGTAATGGTTAAGAAAGTCAAACAAAAATTGGCGAAAAAATCAGTTACAATACACAATATTAAGCAACACAAATAAACATTCTATTGAAAGTCCCTAGTTTGCAATGAGGTCAGCTGAAAAATATCTTTGTAAAGAGTCCGTAATGAGCCGATTGTACCAAACACAATACAGCAGAAGATTGGTAACATAGGCACAAATAAAAAGACAGATGTGGTGCCTTAATGTCGTTCGACTTGTTTAGATTTTAGATATTCATACATCAGAATTGTAATATATTGCCAAATGCAATTTTTGAATTATGAGCTGCTTTAAAGAAATATACACAATTTTGCCGAACCAAAAATATGTGCGTAAACATGTCTTTAAAAATCAACTTTATCTATTTTACAACAATGATAAAATATGTCAAACGAAATCTTCAATGTCAAAGGTGTTTACCGTCGTGAAATGCAAGTATTGTACATTGCATTATATAAGAGTTCATAGACGTAATAAATATTGTCAGTGTTAAAAGATACGAGACGTATTGCGCACTCCAGAAAAATACGATTTTATTTATTGCAATGATATGACTTACAATTGTATAATCTCTCTTCAGTACCAGATATATTTTAATTGAGCTGCAGAACCCTTGATTATGTGAATTTTTACGGACGTCTAGAAGATGTGGAATTCTACAGTCAAAGCAGTTTAAATATCCTTTGTACATGTACAAAATTACAAATTTAGTATTTGATATGGTTGACTCTAAAAATTCCAAAGAGGAATTTGTTATTGGGGAGGTTATGGCAATGATTCAGCCATTATCAGCTGCAGGTATGCTGTTCCCCGGATCAGGATATTCGTACTTTTTTGTGATGTATGATATAAATATTGCATTTTTCTATCATGTTTTGATTATCGATTTGTGATAATTACCACACCACTATCTAAATAGCATTCCTTCCGATACTTTAAATGTACCATACGCTGTATTAAAGCACTTACCAATTCAAGCTTCGTGTTGACAAAATACTTTTCCCAGAACGTCAGCTTGCTTTGAAGGCATTAATCTACTGAACGATAAAACCTCGTGAAGATACAGAAACAACAGACTAGATAATTATACACAGGAGAAAATAAAATCCGCTACATGTGAATGGCAGAACTAATATAGAAATAATTACACTGCAGCGACTTTATCAACCAACGCGACGGGAAACAGATACTAGCCGACCAATTCACTAGTTTAAGTACGTAGACATGTTTGCATAAGGAGTGGAAATCCTTCTTTTATTTTGGAAACTTCCAGCAATAATGTTTTTGTGATAGTTAACTCACTTTCTTGTATGGTTATCTCTTTGTAGTACGACATTACGTTATCTTTAACACATAGTGCAGGAGGATTCATGGTTCAATCATTTTCTTGAAAAATGTTATTACCTCAATTACTTGAAGCTACACGTGGCCATGTTGTTTCAGTGCTTTATGCTGACATTTTAGACATTAATTGTCGGAATCATCACAATCCATGCAAATATTAATGCAACTTTTCTACGCAAGATATATCTATTTTTTAATTTCGCAGAAATGAATTGATCAATGTGTTAATCTTTTACGACGAAGCATACACTCCTTACATACAATTCAACACAGATGTTATTTTCGACGGAGCATTAGTGTGGTTTCTAAACGTTAGGATGCTGCGCATTTTTGCAGATTGCATTGTTTGTGTGTTTGCAATTACAACCCCGCTTCAGTGTACAGTGGTTTTCACACACAACACATTTAGACACGTACTTAGTTGACTTAGGCTGTTGATGGGATGTTAAACCATGAAAAACCAACTAACCTAAACTCGAATGCCCATTAAGTGTAATTTCATTTAAAGGTCATGACCTGAATGCGGTAACACGACACAACGCCCGATATCATTACTTCGCAATGTAGTTAACACATTGGATCCTTTTTGTTTCTTTTGCGTACTCTTTCCTTTGGGGTCGTCTTCCCAAGGCAGCCGTCTTCATGTGATGCCGTCTGTCGCCTGGATGTTAAACCAATGGCAGTCAAAACATGGGTAAAACGAAAATCGGCGATGACTTATGTTTTATGTTTAAATAACAAGAAAATATTTGTGTTAATCAATATTTCACTTTATTTGCTTCGGATGAAATTGAGTCCTGCGAATTGTTCAAAATAAAAGATGCCGCGAGAATCTCCAGACGTCAATTGAAACACTGGACATTACATGAAGTAAGAGTTCCGCTATATAATAAACATTTCCTCAGTGGCGAGATACGAGACACATCGACTACTTCAAGGAAATATTATTTTATTTATTACTGTGTTATGGGCTACATAATCTTTCTCCTGAGGGAAATTAGACAGCGTGCTCGTATTTGATATGAAATTTACAGGAATCAACAGCCAATTTGTAATTTTCCTCTTCCAGTTTTCTCTAAGGACCTGCTATGTCTGATGTTTGTCGTAGAACATATATTAACCCAAAATTAGAAATATCACTTTCCATAAAATCTCACAAATATAAAACAAAAATCCAGAAGTTTGATTTCAACCAAGAAAGGTTCAAGGAAAGAAAAGGCCTGCTGTATCCCACTTGGTCGTAAGGGACGTCTAATGTGCCCCCACCCCTGCATAATCGGACATGGAAGAGACGCCCATTTAAACACTAAGGATCTTTCTCGTTTCCTGTCAATCCTATCTCCTTCGTTACTATCTACTTTCTGTTTCAGGCGGTGTCTCCCTAGGTACCCATCCTAATATGATATTGGCTGTTGCAAGGACGTTCCCGACAGTGAATAAGTTAATTATTGCCAAGTTAACGATTATAAAAAATCATTCTGGTTGTCTCCAGTTCTTATCATTTCTCTCCAAGTGTTCCATGTTTTTATTCTTATAATTTTGTCCATTATTTTACTATATACTTATTACACTGGTAAAACCTACAGGTCTTTTGTTCCTTAGTGTTTTCTTGTCGCCCTTTAAGAACAAGAAAATATTCATATCATATTTCTGTTGAATATCACACACCAAAGGTTTATATGACCAGTTAAGATTTGAACACGGCATAACGATAGATTCCTTTACATTTGTAACAACTCCAAAAGACGTGTTGGTTTTTGTATAATCTTTAATGTCGCCAATCCTCCAGGGAGGGTAAAAACTGTAAAAAAAGGACGATGTTAAAATTAGTACCGGAACATTTGAATGCCATTTGGCAGTATATCTCACAACAATGTCTCACAATAACCAAGGAACATTATGTGATGTGATATCGCAATGTTTATGAAATGTCACAGAAATCAATGTCATGAAATGTTTATGATGAAACAAAGGTATCTTCAATCATTGTAATCACTTACTCTATGGTGGCAGTAGCACACAATGTCATGTAACGAAATGATAGTAGAAAATCTTCCCGAGAAGAACCATGTCTGTGAACGGCAGGAAAACAAAAGTTCGCAAGGGCGATAACTCTAAAGGTACTGCGATTATAGAGGTCCCACGTAACAAAGACCAGAACATCACTAGAGTTGTGCACAAATGTACCGCACAGTGCATTGAAAAAAAACCGTAATAGTAGGGCACAACACTTCCCTTCTGATTTGACCAGAAAAATCACTATAGATCTACACATATAGATTTCGACTAGAAATCGCAACAATAAACATGAAAAATTCAATGTCACTAAAATTCTTTGAAACGATAAGTAAACATTGCGTTAAGGTTATTGAGAGTCAGCTCTAACACTAGGAATCACTCAGAGACCAGGAGGAGGAGCTCAGAGTTGGGCCTCAGGAACCTTGTCAGTTTTCCGTACCTAGAAACACGAATCTGCGTCTTTCTCACACGTGAGTCATCGCTGGCGAACGCAAGCTCCACAACTCCTAGTGGCCAGTTGTTTCTGGCGACATGGGAGTCCATGAGTAAGACAATGTCTCCTTTCTTGGAGTTGGGACGGTTATCATTCCATTTCTCACTCTTCTGAAGAGTGTGGAGGTACTCATGTCTCCAACGTCTCCAAAAATCGTTGGCAAGCACCTGGACATTCTTCCACTGCGAAACATACATGTCCTTAAGGTCCAAATGCTCAAAATTATCCGGAACTGGATCTGTTTTTTGTGTCAGTAAGACGGAAGGTGATCGTATCCCAGGCACATCAGGATCGGTAGAAACTGGCACGATGGGTCGTGCGTTAAAAATAGCGGTGACTTCGGCAATGAATGTAGACAACACCTCGTGGGTCAAATTCTTCCGCGACATGACCAGCAAGCCCAGAATCCTCCGCGAAACATCTATCATGCGTTCCGATACTCCTCCCATGTAAGAGGAGTGGGGAGTATTAAATTTCCAAGTGGTTCCATGGTTGTATAGGAAATTCTTTACTGATCCATCCTCCACGTTGATTGTGTCGATCTCCAACAGGTTGACAGCTCCACCAAAATTGGTTCCCCGGTCTGAGCGGAATAATTTAACACTGCCCCTGATCGCTGTAAATCTCCTTAAAGCGTTGATAAATCACGCACTGCTGAGTTCCTCAACCACCTCAATGTGGATAGCCCGGGTGACCAAACAAGTGAACAGTATAGCACATCGTTTGTTTTGGGCGGACCCTTCCCTGGTTTTGCGGGTGACGATCGACCAGGGTCCAAAGATGTCGACTCCCACGTATGTAAAAGGTGGGTTGGGTTTCAACCTGTCAATAGGCAAGTCAGACATCTTTTGGCACTCCACTTGACCTCGAAGCCTTCTACATTGAACACAGCTATGTATGAGGGAGGACACAAGCCGTTTCCCACCGATGATCCAGAACCTGCCGTTCTTACGGCGCCTTCTGTGATTTGTCTTCCCTGGTGGAGGACTGACTCAGGAAAATGTCTTCTTATGAGAGACTGGCACGATGGGTCGTGCGTTTACAATAGCGGTGACATCGGCCATGAATGTAGACAACACATTGGCCTTTCCGAGTAGAAATCCAATGTGATGTTTTCCACTTGCTTCAAATATTTTCACATACGAAACTGCTTCAATGGCTTCCTTTGATGCATCAGAAAATATGAGGATTTCTTTTCTCACGACCTCTGTAGAGAGTAGATCCGTATACGGTCGCGGAATGTGGGCGCTTTCCAATAGGAAGAGGGATTCTCTCCATACGTCACACTCAGCTTGTCGGTCTGTAGGTAGGGGTTCGTCCCAATCCAAGGAGTTGGACATTAGATTTCGTAAGAGTAGTTTGCCTTTAATCACAACAGGGGCGACAAATCCAATGGGATCGAAAAGACTGTTTACCACAGACAATACCCAACGTCTCGTGTATGGTTTATCGTTGATGCCCGCAGCTGTTTTGAAGGTGAAGGTGTCTGACATGATGTTCCAGTTGAGCCCCAGACTTCTCTGTAATGGAGGGGTATCAGTGTTGAGGTGAAGGTCCTTGATGTTCTTTGCTAAGTCAATGGGTTCGAACGCATTCAGTACGACCTCACTGTTGGAAGCAATTTTATGGAGCCTCATGTTACCACCCTCTAGGAGGGATTTCTTGGTCTTTTCCATAAGGTTGATAGCCTCTGATTCCTCTGCGCACGATGTTATCCCGTTGTCAACATAAAAGTCGCGTCCAACAAATTCTCTAACATCGGTATCGGCGGTTTCAACAGCCTTCCTGAGCCCGAAGGTAGCCACCGACGGCGAGGGACTATTCCCAAAAATATGGACCGTCATGCAGGTAGTCAATCAGTTCCTTGTCTGGGTCATTATCTTTGTACCTAAGGAATCTTAAAAAGTTCCTATGCTCTTGTTTGACTCGAAAACAATAAAACATCTGCTGGATGTCGGCTGTGATAGCTACGGCCTCCTTTCTAAAGTGAAGGAGGACTCCAAGGAGGTTGTTTGTGAGATCAGGTCCGGAAAGGAGAACACTGTTCAACGAGACACCATGGTGTTTGGCCGACGAGTCGAAGACGCCTCGTATTTGGTCAGGTTTGTTGGTGTTATAGACGCCGAATAATGGTAAGTACCAGCATTCCTCGTCGTCTGATAAGGCTGGGGCTATCTCAGCGTGTTCATTGTCCAAAACCTTCTTCATGAAGGTGACCATGTGCTGTCTTTTACGCAGGTCTCTGTGTAGGCTGGCGTCAAGTGCATCGGATCGTCTCATCGCTTGACACTTGTTATTGGGTAGTCTAGGTCGTACAGTCCGGAAAGGCAGGGGGCAATCCAGTTTCCATCCGTGTTCCTTTGGAACTCTGAGTGCATTATCCGCAAGAATTCCTTGTCTTCAATGGACGTTGCAATTTTTCCATCACCTCTTGTCCTTTGGAAAACCGAATGACATGTGTCGGGATCAGTATCGAGTTCAAAGCTGTTAGGACATGGTGTAAATAACGAGGTCCTACCGTCCTGTAGTGTGTAGGTCTTGTTGACGTTTACAACGTCGGGCCGATGAACTTTCCCTAAACACACCTCGCCAATTACTACCCAGCCCAGACTTAGTCGCTGGACATAAGGAGCATATTATGGGGCCCGATTCTTTGATCCAGTACATGATGTGCGGCCGATAAATCTCGTCCTATCAACAGGAGGATACTAGAGTCTGGATCGTTGGGGGGAATGTTTCCGGCTATCTCTTGGAGATGGTGATAGTGCACTGCTGACTCATACGTTGGGATCTCTTCGCGTACGTCTGGAATCTGATTACATTCTATTAAGGTTGGAAGCGACAATCTGATGGAATTGTCCAGTGCCTCGATGGTGTAGCCAGAAGCTCTCCTGCCAAAGGCAGTGGTGTAACCAGCACATGATGAGAGAACATACTCAACCATGTCCCCATGTTCGTCAAAATGGTCGAAGAACCTAGGTCTAGCCAGGGAACGATTACTCTGGTCGTCTATGATTGCGTAAGACTGCAGTGACCTCTGAGGGTAACCTTGAGGGTATACCTTGACTAGAATTATCTTTTCACATGACTTTCCGTTGGTTCCCTTACCACAAACCTGGGTGCACATAGAGGTGACTCCTGACTCTCGATCGTCCGTTACAGAGGCCTCATTCTCGAACCCCCCTTCGTGATGCGTTCCAGGGGACCGCCATGTTCTTTTGTCGATGTGGAGGGCGGTAGGGTGTTTCTTACTTTTACAAATATCACAAGTCACGTTTTCCTCACAGTACTTCGCCAAGTGTTTAGTAGGGCCACAATATCTAAAGCAAATGCCATTCGCTAGCAAAAGTGTTCTTCGTTCGGCAATAGTTTTCGTGCGGAAGGCGCGACATTTGTTGAGGGCATGGTCAGTGTTGTGGAGAGGGCAATGGTGACGTATTTGAGGTTCGAAATCAAGACGTTTTTCCACTTCCGTCTTCATCGATGACACGTGTTGCCTTTGATTCCCTGATTGGCGAGTTGGGACTTCCTTGCGAGTTTGAGCATTAAGGGCGTCATACAAGAAACTATGATCATTTTTTTATTTTCGCTATTTCCCTAAGAAAGTCAGAAATCACAGAGAATGGGCGGTACAAGGCACCAGAGCGTTTTTTGTATTTAACTACTTCGCTTGTCCATTTTTTCTTTTATCGCATGCGGCAATTTATTAGCAATGGGAATCACACCAGATGAAGTGTCATGGTAGGCGAGAAGGCATTGGAACCTGACGTCTGTCTTGATTGAATCGATCTCGGAAACAATGTCACTGAGATCGTATAGTTTTTGCGGGTCTTTGTTTGTAAGTTTGGGAAAATTTGCAAGTTTGTTCTTTAGGGATGCCTCGACGATTTCTGGACTAGCGTACCTATCCTCAAGTCTCTCCCAAATCCTGTATAGTCCTCGTTCAGGATTGTTGGGGTTTGCAGCTCTGATGCTAACCGCATGTTTGGAAGATTCCGTACCCAACCACTTTATCAGTAAGTCCACCTCCTCCGAGGCAGAGACCTCCAAGTCTGACATCACACCTTTGAAGGTAGTCTTCCAAACAGCAAAGAATTCAGTCTTGTCGTTGAATGTGGACAATCTTGACAATAGCAGGTCCTTTTTCAACATAAGCTTTGTAAATGCAGAGCAGAAGTTGACTTGGTCTTGTTGTGGGCGAGCATCTGAAAGTTGAGTATCTGCCCGAGGGTTCAAAAACAGGTATGTGGGGAGGATGTGATGCACCTATGGTAGTAGAATACAGTAGAGAGTTGTGGCCATGGATGAATTTTTTGTTGAATGGCTAGCTCCTGTATAATGATATGTAAAAAAAATATAAAAATAAAACTGTACTAAAATTGGTATAAGCATGATGAAGTGGGCTATGTGAGTTTCACATTTGTAAAAAAAAATAGAAGATTTATTTTGGTTCGAGGCTAAAATTTTGGCCGTAATCCGAAAGGGTGCCTACATATGAAAAGCTAGCTTTACAGGAGGTAAAATTTTGACAACAGCACACGACGCAACATTGCAAAAAAATCAAGTTTTACAACTTTACTTGGACCTCTGCAACCAGGTAAGTAATCTTTAATTTCAGACAGAACTTAGGAAAAAATTACTAGTTGCGGGGGTCAAATTTTGGGTCAAAAATAGCATATTTTGGCATTTTTGGTAATTTTTGATTTGGTAACCATGGTTTTCACACAAGTGACATACATAGAAAAAAGAGATTTATGCACTTCTCAGTACTGTATATGTATATAAATGTAATGCAGTTTACAAATATATATACATGTATACATGTGTTGTGAAGGGTAAATCCGCTGTGTTTACATTTTCTCGACATGTGCCTTGTTTATCAGAGTCGGGCGATTTCTACTGTATACTGCTACCTATGGTAAATTCGGAGTGGCAATTGGCTTGACCTTGTTGTGGATCTACAAGTTGAGTATCTGCCCGAGGATTCAAAGCTGGTGTGTGGGAAGGATGTGATGCACTGTAAGCGCTGGTGCTCTGGTTGCTCGAGTTTATTAAAACCTCTCGCATGTCACTGCGTTCTGCCTCCGCCTCCCCTACATCACGCTCTGATGCCAGCATTGTTATATCGGCATGTAGGTCCGCCTGTCTCAGTCTCAACACCGCCTCCTGTTTAGCAAACTTAAGTCTGGATTTGGCCTTTTCAGCATTTGCACGAGGTTTCAACAGGATAGATTGGGAGCTTTCATCAGAATAGCAGGAGACCTTGTCGTGAAGTTGAGTATGATTAGACCCAGTGTCGAGTCGCTGATTCACGCTAAACACACTCTTACTACCATGGTACGACCTGTTCTCACGAGACTGAAGATAGTTAGGTGTGTCGAGGGGTGGTCTGGCACTGGCTCCCCCCAAATTTTGACGCCAAACATTACCCTGAGGGGTGTTCGGACTGTGTGTAGACATAGAGTCTAACAGATCATACTCTCTATGTCGTATTTCTCGCAGCGCCGCTTCAACCTTACATCTCAGTGAGGCTCGTACAAGTTTATTGGACGCTGCCTCTCGCTCGCTCTCCTTGCACCTAGTTCTGCCTAGGTACGGAGAAAATTAATTTGATAATGAATCATATTGTTCATGTAAATTTCCAATATCAGCATTTGTGTCGAGAAGTGAAATTTCATCCTGAATGTCTCGTCTCACACATTGGTCTATTGGTTGATTAATCAGTGAGAGTTCTTGAGTGTAGGACAACACTGTTTTTTCATAAAGTTCTAATGCATTGGGCATTATGTTTCGACTTCTAGGCATACCTTCTTGTGTGTTCATGGTTAACCTTGGCGTGAATGTGGTGTCCATGACGACTGGCGTGTCGTTGTGTGGCCAACTGTTTATGATTGTGGAAAATCACGTTCATAGATTTTTTACTGTAACTCCAAAAGACGTGTATTTTTTTTGTATAATCTTTAATGTCGCCAATCCTCGAGAGAGGGTAAAAAACTGTAACAACAAAGGGACGATGTTAAAATAAGTACCGGAATATTTGAATGCCATTTGGCAGTATATCTCACAACAATGTCTTACAATAACCAAGGAACATTATATGATGTGATATCGCAATGTTTATGAAATGTCACAGAAATCAATGTCATGAAATGTTTATGATGAAACAAAGGTATCTTCATTCATTGTATTCACTTACTCTATGGTCGCAGTAGCACACAATGTCATGTAACGAAATGATAGTAGAAAATCTTCCTGACAAGAACCATGCCTGTGAACGACAGGAAAACGAAAGTTCGCAAGGGCGATAACTCTAAGGGAACTGCGATTATAGAGGTCCCACGTAACAAAGACTAGAACATCCCTAGAGTTGTGCACAAATGTACCGCACAGTGCACTGATAACAAAAACGTAATCGTAAGGCACAACAACATTTTTGGAGTGCTTGTAAGTATGGGAATTATCGACATACATATATAAAATTGCAGCCCTTTTCAGGTGGTCAGTCGGTCGTACACATTTTTTGTTATCACTAGTTTTCACAAAGCACCGTGCACGTTAGGATCTAATTGTGTGAAATCAATTTTTATACTTAATTTAGTTCGCGAATATTAGGCCAATATGGTCACCTGGCCGCCATTTTGGAATTCAGAGCAAACTTTGTAATCGCTTATTCTCTACAATTGTTGCAATTCTTAGGAGTACAAGTTCTATATATTTGGAGTAACAGTTACATATTTCGAGAAGGGTTCAGCTCTATGTTTTTAGAACAAACAAACAATTGTAACCTTGATTGTATTGTAAATTATCCTTACTCATTACGCACGTGCATGCTACTATACACTTTTGATTGTATATGGACGATGTGGTACCTACAATATTGACAGTAAGTTGGCAACTTGTCCATCTGTATTTAAGATTTTGTATGCTTTATATAGTCATTATATTTGGATCGTGTTCTTGTGAATTTGAAAGGATTTAAAAGGATTAAATAGGATATTAGTGAACGCAGGCATTGCTGTCTGTATATCCACATCACAATATTGTGAAATGCATTGTGTTAAACATTAACTTTAGTCTATAAGAAGCTGATTGACTGCATTTAAACTTAATGTTTTACCATAATTCAAAATCAAATACCATACGAGATGAAATAACGTCTTTAGGGAGACTATTACAGATATCAATAATGTAATATATCAAAGAATTATAAATGACAATATATTTTGAGAGGTTTTTTTCTATGTCTTCTGCGTTTTACCGAGTGCAGCGCGATCAAACAATCCCTCCATCAAATTTAATCGAATAGTTTATCATATACCTCCGCGAAAATGCCGTATGCTAGAGTTGAAATCATCAACCGGTCTAGACTCGCGCTGTAGCTAGTATTCTTAAATCCAGGGAACAGCTAATTAGATCTTCTTTAGACGTTTTCTATCTTCCTTTCGATATCCTTGATCTTGTTCGAACTCCAGAGACTTGTAGCCTATTCTAAATGAGGTCGAAATAGATTTGTAAAGACCAGCCTAAATGTATAGCATGTCACGAACCTTTTACAGTAAAACACTTGTATTTACATATAGATTGTATTGACCTTCAGCCAACACAAGAATTGTTTTAAAGTGATTTAACAAATATCAAATCAAAAAAAATATCAAATCAAAATGTTGATCTGTTCAAAAAGATATAACTAACCGTAGCCACTTTTACTTATCACGTTGACGTTTGACTTTTACCTTTACGTTCGTCTGATGTCATTTCCTTGTTTTCCTCTGTTTCGAAACAGTAAATATGTCCACAGTTCTAAACTACGTAAAACTGTTGGTCCGTTCAAAATGCTACTACTAGCCATAGCCACATTCGCTTATAATGTTGACGTTTGTCTTTTACCTTTTCGTTCGTTTAATGTTATTTCCTTAAACACACTTCATTCCCCTCCTATTTGGCCTAATGACCTCTTATGTGTTGATCGGCCATTACAAATTAAATAATACGTTTTTTTGGTTCTCATGCAGTCCAAGCCTTGCTCCAGAATGTTTTCGATAAAGAGCGTCAATCTTACGTTCACATCTTCAACCCAACTAGACAAGTTCTGAGCTCCGTAAACACAATGACATGAAGTATTTACATTAAAGCATTTGTTATTAAATAGCATTGATATGCAGCCATCACATTCAACAAATCATTAATTACAACAAGTCTCAGATAGCTTATCGAAACGGTAAAAAAAAAAACATTCCAGAACAGCTGCACACCTGCAGATCGGTGATCGAGAAAAGAATACACCGGAATATCCTATATTTTAACATTGATGCCCACTGCATGTATCGACTAATGGGGGAACCCCTGCAGAATTCGGAACTGGCTTTTGTGCCCTCTACTTTTGGACACAAAAGCGGCAAAACAAAAGCTATGAGTGGTCATAGAGGAGAATAAGTCTAATTGGAAAACATTACAAGCAGGGGTACCTCAAGGTTCAGTCCTTGGTCCTTTTTTGTCTTTACTATTTATGAATTGGCCTCAAACGTCTAACTATTTGCTGATGATACCTCCTTATATGATCGTATTGAAGGAAACAGACAAGAATGTGCTAATATATTAAACGACGATCTAAGGAAAATTTCAATCTGGACTAGAAAATGGGGAATTATCTTTAATCCAGATAAAACTGTAGCCCTGCTCTTCTCGAGACGGATTGACTCTGAGACACTGCATCCTAACCCAAACAGCAAGGCTAATTGGTCTAACCATATAAACTATATATACGAAAAATCTTATAAAAGAATTAATATACTTAGAATGTTGAAATACAAAGTTGATAGAAAATCAATTGAAACTGTATATATCACATTTATACGTCCAATTCTTGAATATGCAAATATTATATCCAACTAGAATCAGCACGTATTATTTCAGGGTTAAGACGTGGAACAAGTCATGCTATCTTATATAGAGAATCTGGTTTTATAACACTTAATAGAAGAAGACATTTGCATGAAAATATTCCTTTTTATAAAATATATAATAAGAAATGCCCCTCTCATGTCTATGATATAAATTAACCGTACATTAATAATAATACTGACACTTATCATCTTCGCCACAATAGAATTTTAGATGTTCCTATACCAAGAACTCAGTTATATAATGCCAGTTTTTTTCCCGAAACTGATGTCTGAATGGAATAATCCAACTTGCCTGTATCCCACAATGACATCCATTGGATCTATAAAAAAGATTTTTTACACTCCGATGAAATGGATTCTCAACCGCAATGTACTGATATTTTTAAATACAATGGTGATCGAAAATTTAATATTACCTTTTGTCAACTTAGAAACTGCCAGTAACCTGAATTCAGATCTATTTAAATCTCACCTAATTGATACCCCTGCCTGCTTATGTAGTTCTCCTGTTGAGGATTGTGATCACTTCTTCTTCCATTGTACGCTGTATACTGATCAAAGGCAAATTCTCTTGAACTCAATATCTGCCCCTAATGACATTATTCCATTCAATACTCAGACTTTTCTTTATGGATGTCGAAGATTCGATATAAATATGAATATTTTGGAGATGGTTCAGAGATTCATTAAAGATACTAGACGCTTTTACTAGATTACACTTACTTGTTTATCTTTTTGCACATGACTTTGCTTGTGGAATGATACCAGTACATAATTGTTCTATGTGCTGTCCACCACTATCATTTTAATTGCCATTTTTTGTAAAATTTAGTTTGTGTACAACAATTATCAAAAAATTAATAATGACATGCATATATCAATATACATGTACATAATATACATGTTTTATCATTACTTCAATTCAATATGACGTGTGTTAACTGTTTATAACTGTAAGGAGAGGGCGCTCATAGGATTTGCCTGTTGCCCAATTCCTTTGTATCTAAAATCTGAACAATAAATATTCTGAAATGAAAAAAAAAAAAATCTGCTACACTCATTACAATATTTGGGATTTTTGTATTTCTATCTAGTTATAAGTACCTTTTATCTCTAGCACCTTGCTTGGCAATACCTCACTTTTGTCTTTAATGTTGAAGATTTTCTCAAATGAGGAAGGCAATGAGTTCTGCCCCAATGCCTTCTAAAGTCATAAAAACGGGAGGAGTTGTTATTCCATGCTTAACGTTCAGCATTTAGGGTGATGGCAACAACGACTGTGATGGCCTTTACCATTGAAATTCAGTGAGATATCACTCTGATTGTGCCATCAGGTCCGCGCTATCACAAGGCGGCAAATACACCAACATACCCTGTGTCCTGCACACATACACACATGCACGCATACAGAACAAACATGAAGACACGTCCTTATACGATATACAATAATAATTAGAATAGAGTACGGACAAGAATATCCGGAAGTTAATTTTTTTTATCAAAATTTGAATGGATACTTATTTGTTAATATATATGTATGACGAATACTGATACTTGATCGAATATTTTGAACAGTATGTTCATTATGCAAAGGCGATTCTAGACGCCCATGTACATTGTACATTTGGAAAATATGAAGAAAAAAAGAAAATAAACCCACATCCTTATATTAACTTAGCTGTAAATAGGACGACAAACCTTGTACAATCAACCAATCCAACCAAACTATCTGAAAACTGTCGGACTATTCCAGATGATGTTGCTTAATTTAACCACTTGCAATATTCAAGTACGTTTTATTGATTCGTGTTTTTACGTCATTAAAAAAAAAATGTTTTCATTAACCATCTATTATATCTTATTACCCCCTTCTCTGAACAAGATTTTGATGCAAATGTGAAATATCGATAATGTCCTTGGAACATTTCTTAACTCAACGTTACTTTTGTTGTGTTGGTTGGTTAGTTGGTAGGTCGGGGGTTGGTTGAGGTTGGTTGTTACGTCCTTGCATCAATTCTATATACGGTAATATTGAAGATGGAAGGCAACACCAAATGGAAAAAGGACATGAGGTTATCCCACGCGGCGGATATAGCACAGTATTACGCGCACTTCCTTATGTACAAAAGGCATGTATGTTCATATTAAGTCGTTTTGATATGTACATAACAAAATTAGAAAGTCAACAAATACATGCAATTATTACAATGCAATGTGTAGTACGTCTATTTCCATGTGGACTTAATTTAGTACATCTCAACTCCAATTCTAACGTGTGAAGTACATCTTCCTTGTATTTATCTGAACTTCTAGAGAAGATTAAATCGAATAACAAATTTAACATACAAACATCCTCTTGATACATGTTATTGATTGGTCGGTTCACCAGAAGATGATCAATGCTATTATAATAACAAGTCGCTTGGCGGTGAAGTATGGTTTATCGATCCCGTAACCAAGCTGCTTTTCAAAGTGTGCAAAACGTATCTGTCAGTGTTTGTCAGCGCCTCATTTGTTCCACTTCAAACTTTATTTAAAGGTGATCGATAGCATTGGAAGTTAACATCCCACATTCAGGTCGTTCATGTTGTTATTCCGTTTTAGTGTTCTTAACTTCTCTGAGATTTATCTAAATGTGATTGATAACTTTGCTTGGAGCATCGTTCATTGCCCGTTGTAAATGTTATCTAAAGGCAAATACCGTTAGTGTGTTTTACATCAAATTGAAAACGATTTTTCATTTTGATAGGTATTTATTTGGGCAAGAACATGCAATGACAGAACCTTTAAATCGAGTCTATTATTACGACATAAATCAAACAGCTCGTCTGAAGGTCAAAAGCCGTGCAAGTTTGTCCACGATGACATAAGTGGGTGACAATAGGAGAGAAAACAATTTGGATTCTGATTGGCTAATTTGCGACAAGCACGCAATACAGACATGCATATCCATGGGTCTTGTAACGATTGTTTGAACGACTTCGCACAGGGACATAATTAAATTTTTAGCTCTCTAACTACAGTGTTTTATTGTCTTGTCAGAGGCTGCCTGCCATTAGCTTGTGGTAAGGCATACATGAACAATGATGTGGACTGCTTACTGATCATATGCCTAAGGATCGGTTTATTCTCCTCATTTGTAGTGAACTACAGAAACAAATTTTGACATGCTTAACACATATTTACGGTTTTTGATATTACATTTACTTTTAGTTCAGATGTCTCACCTCCCACATAAACACCTACATTTAGATGAGACTAGTACGCAAAATGTTCAGCAAAAATCATTTCGTGGATAAATATTCATTTAACCATTTAAAAATTAAATAATTTCGAGCCCAATATATGTAATGAAACGATTAGAAACGTAAACAGTGTAAAATGCAAGATTCACAGGGACGTTTGATCAACCATTATATGCGAACTTGAAGTGCACTCTTAATTCCACAGAACATGATTTATGTCACACTGACGATCCGACCTTGAGACAGTTGTATAAAAATATTAATATATATCAAGACACAGCTGACAGTGATCTTAGCTGTTAATAGGACATTATACATAATACACCAAACCAAACAGTTTACGACTGATTTGTATTGTTCAACCAGTAACACCCGGAATAACACATTGCTGTTATCGTATAGCGGTTGACCGGACTTGTTCAACATTCATGCCGGTATGAACTGAAAGCGGTTAAATCATAACGTATGAATGTAAGTCATGGTTTCATGTCTAAAAAGAATACAACCGATTTGCATTTATACCAGCATACGTGTTAAAAAACATTCGTTCAAAAGTAAAGTGTTTGATTAATTGACAATGATACCAATGTAAGGATTAAATAATCTATGCCTCATTAAAGTGTATATATCGCCAAGGCAAATGACATTCCTGGAACAGCGTAAAGGCATTCACAATATTGCTTCTTACGGTGGTGTGTGCTATTTGAGACGGAAAAGTTTGGAAATGATACTCATCCACCTGGTAATGTTTATTTTTGGACTTGAAGCAGAAATAATATATATACATAATTATACAATCTTCCAGTAGTAAGGCATTACCTAAGTATACCCTGCGGATGACGTGGCATTTAGTTATATTTACCCCTGGTTTCACATAACATTTTCAGCTACATAAAACAAAATGTTGACGAAATCGGAATGTCTATTTAACAGCACGTTATAAAGAAAACCATTTAAACATTACAATTTGTTGGCCGGTTTATCGAACTATACTTGTTTCTTGGAAATGTAGATACTGCTGGGGAAAAAAAATACAAAGGGCCTGTTTCCAGTAATGTTAATTCTCCATAGGAGCCTGCCCCCGTATAATTTCTTATCTAGCTCAACTACTGTTTTTTTCTTTTCCGAAGAATAATTTTACACCTTTCCGACACCCAGATTTCATAATTTCAGTGAAAATGTATTTTTATAAAGTTGTCAATTTCAGCATCAAAGACATAAGTTCCTAAATAAAAGAAGCTTATCTCGAAATTGTAATTCGCAACATAGTATAAATTTCTTTTGATAAATGTTTCCAAAACATCGTGTTTATTCATAAAACATAAAAAATAAAAAAAATCGGATGAAAATGCACTTTCAGAGACACAATTATGAAGAAAAATGCCATAAAATTGCAATTTTCTCCCGTTATATAGTTTTGGATGCAAATTTCCATCAGAAAATCGGATAGAGCTTTACTTGTTTCATATGTGTACCAAAAATCAGCTAATTCCATGTGGTGGAACGTTCTCATATCGCCGCCTGAATGTGGTTGTAAATTGAAAGAAAAGGGGAAATGAGTAACAACCTTGTCTGAAACCCTATTATATAGCTTATTATATACAAACTTTTATATTGAATATCAGAGCGGATATTTTCATGACAGTTTTATGATGTGTAACGACTAAATAAACAGTATCGATATAAAGATTTACACTGAGGACACCCTGATACATGAATACTGTTCTATCTCAAGTTGTCCTCTTCTGAATTTTCTGATCGTGTGGCCTTGTACATTTATCCGTATCTTCTTGTCTTTGTCTATACGTTTACGGAATCATTGACTCGACGCTAGCTATTCTTGTCTCACTTTCCTTGTTTTATTGTCCCATCTCCAAAGCGTTGTGGCTCTGTCAGGGTTGGGACCCTGACTTGTCTCACTTTCTTTGTGCCTGCCGACCACGCCACATCGAATAGATAGATTATCCATATGAAATACTTTATTTTGTTCTAAGTAATCAATCAATTCTGCGCTTCTTGGAGGTATTGAATGTGATTTATTATATTGTCTTGTTATTTTGTGTAATTAGTTGTTCGTTATTTATCACACATTTTCGCATAATTGTACCAAACTACTAAGTATTAGCTGTTTACAGCAATCATCGGTGGCTTGCTATTTTGTTACTTTATCGACGCTTCATAAACCAATCGTTATTGTTTCAAGATGGAGGGTAAATGTGTTGGAGAAGGGTGTCAAGTATACTTCAAGAAACGTAGTGGCAATAAGAACAGAAGTGCACGCAATGTAAATAGTCCACAATATAAATGGCTCCTAGATACGCTGGTGCAACAAGGATTGATGTCAGCAAAGGAACAAGCACTTATTTGCCAGAAGTGCTACATGAAGTATCTTCGGAACAAAAATCAGCCTGAACCTGAACCCGAGCAGAACCAGGAAATAGAGGAAGAAGACGACTCCCCGTCCCATATCCTGCCGTTGCTGACCCTTCATGATCTTTTGAATGGATCATCTTCACACAAAAAATGCTGTCTCTGTCTTGTTACCTTTGCAAGAAATGGAACAAAATCATCAGTCTTACCAAAACGTGCAAGACATCACCTGATCTATTCACACAAACTGTGGTGTCCCACCTCATCCCGCGTCTGCTCCATTCACCTTATTGGTAACGACTTAGATCCGTCTACAGAGGTTGTCCTTGATGGTAGAGGTTCCTTGGAATCTCAGTTACCATCAAAATCGTCCGAAATCATTAATGACCTCCTAGAGGTGTCGCACGTCCTTTCACAGAACCAGTCTGCGTTTACAATAAGCTTTTCTTCTCTTGATGACTCGGCATGCATGGCCTGGACAGGTTGGTCCAAAGATCAGTTCCTCGAAATCCACTCGCACTGTTCCCCATATCTTTCATCTGGTATATATACCAAGACTACACACGATGCTCTATTACTGTTCTGGGTAAAACTGAAAACCGACATTTCCTGGAGTCAGTGTTCTTCTCTTTTTGGAATTTCCAAGTCAAGTGTGTCCAAAACTTTCCACTCCATAGTACAGGCATTAGACACATCGATAGTCCCACAATTTCTAGGTCCGGATCACTTGACAAGAGAACAGTTGCTCGGGCACAATACTGTCTTTTCAGAAGCATTTTTTGGAGATAAAGCCACTGCCATATTAGATGGCACCTATATTTATATCCAGAAAAGCTCCGACCACAAGCTCCAGAGAATGTCCTACTGTGGCCAGAAGAAGAGAAACTATCTCAAATTCATGAGCATCGCCTTACCAGATGGCTACATTCTGGACACAGTAGGACCATTCACTGGCAGCGAAAATGATGCTACAATTACAAAAAAAGTCATGGACAAGCTAGTTACTTGGCTACAACCAGACGACAACGTTGTCGTTGACCGAGGTTTTAGAGATGTCCTACCAGTTCTCGAAGCCTCTGGCCTCAATGCTAGCATGCCGTCATACCTGAAACCCGGTCAAAGTCAACATTCTGACGTCCAAGCAAATCTTGACAGAACTATCACCAAATCGAGGTGGATTGTGGAATCCTATCATGGTCGTCTGAAACACTGGACGTTCTTCCGAACGCAATTGGTGTCTAACAGCTTTATCAATGTCATCGAGGCTTTGCTTCGAACCGTCACAGCCTGTCTGAATGGTATTAGAGGACCGATCTACCAGAGATCTCCAGAGAGAGATGCCAAAGATAGGCTAATGGCTGAACGTATGAAGGACCGTTTGACAACACCGAATGGTTTAGCTCAGAGAGTCAAGACAGATCCGGATCTATCTAGACGGGCAAGGTCCGAGTTTGTCAAGATGGATGCATCTTCCGTACTGTTTCCCCGTCTCGATCTTGATTACTTGAGAACCATTACGTGTGGAACGTATCAGATATCTCTGGCTCCTGGTTACATCGCCGAACATTTAAGTGATGACGGAGACTATGAGGTGTGGCTTTACCAGCACTCCCCAGACCTTCTCCGATGTCAAATACATTCTCGACACAAAAGCCAAACGAAATATAACGTTTGGATACGGTTCACCGTTTCACCCGATGTTGAGGCCCCAATAAAGGACTACTACTGCCAGTGCCCAGTTGGAGAGAGAACGATGGGAATGTGTGCGCACATCTCCAGTATCTTGTACTACCTTGGGTATTACAGGACGCTGGAAAACCCTCGACCATTACAACCACAGGTAAAGAAATTCCGACAAAACTTGAAATAGTTTTCCATGCGGCAACGGAGTGCATATGTCGAAAGTATGTTTGGGGCTCGATATGAAAGATCCCCGTTACCATGTGACTAACCAAACTTATAAATATAGGTATTATACAATCGCCCGTAGCTATGAACACTCCCGTAAATGCGAAAACCAACCAAAATCATAAGGAACACGTTTTGTTTGTTGTTCTGTCTATTTGTCAGCCAATGTCTTCAACCACGGGGACTTGTGAAGTAGCCATCTTGGATTTTTTTTATGAAAAAGTGTTTCTCTCACTTTTTTTCATATCTGTGTACATATTCTCAACATACCGAGCAAATACTCTCGTTTTTTTGTTAATTATCTAAAGAAAGTCGAAAATCGGCAATTCAACCATAGGCTAATTCAACCCAACATTTGAAAATGTTCCACCACTTACATTTTGATGATTTTTCCTCTCATCAATAGCATATTACGTACTGTTTAATAGGATAAAAATTGGTTTGCATCCAACGCCCATAAAAGGGTGTATTCTCTAAAAAACACAGTTTTTGTGTCTAAAATGTTATCATCGAAAATGGCATTTTTGAGATTGTTTCTTCCATAAAACAGCCAAATGGCGCGATGGAAACATGATTTTTTGTCACAATCATGCCATGAATGTATTCTTTACGGTGACCATCATTTGATTAGATTTTCATTAATATTTTACATAACATGCACATTTTATCAACACTTAGACAGCTTCTGAAAGGTACAACTTTGAGGAGCCATAAAAAACAAACCAAGTGACCTAAATCTTTATACTTTATAGATTTGTAACCACAACGGCATGGGCAATGCACCACCAACAGGAAATTTGAATCATTTTGGAAACCGGCCCTTTACAAATCAGATATAAAATTTATTACTGTTGAGACAAACGTAACACATCGGTTAATGATGACATTTAGAGCAACACTTTCTTTGTATTTATTTCAATGCAAACAGTCGAAACAGTGAGTAGTAAATTTCTGTTAACGTCGTTCGGTTACAGATAGCCTAATACGCACAATTAACATTTGACTTTCGCGGAACCTTTTATGGCAAGATCCTTTTGTTAAAAACAACTTCCGCTTTTGAAAGGAGATATCTCCCAACCCTTTGTATCTCACCTCTACAAAAAAAAGGGAAAAAACATTTCATTGCCAAACACAGACATAACATCCAAACTTTACGTTAATGTGCGCAATTTACGGGAGTGACAAATGACCGGTTCGGAGAGAGGTTGTTACCGTTATGCCATCAATCACGCCACATGCGTTCTATTTACAGAAATAATGCACGAAACAAAAGAACAGGAGACAAGATCGATTTCCCAGACATATCGGTACAAGTCATATCAATGTCATTAAAATCTGCTCTTACGTAAGTCAATTGACCCGAAACAGTGGATAGTGTTGGATTCAAAAGTGACATGTCACACATGTACTACTTAAATATCAGGAACATTGTGTTGGCAAAAGGCTTAATGAAATCAATAAAAAAATGTTTGTTTCAGTGAATCCAAACACCGAATAACCTTGCATGAGAAAACACCTATCTGGGCCGCGCGGGTACAATGTTTCATAGACATTCTTATTATCTTAACTACATATGTGATAAAACGACAGTTTTTCATTCTTAAGAAATCAAGTGTCTACGCAATGATAATATTAATTTACTTCAAGTACTTATGAACCATAAGTTAACGTCTGAACCTAATTTTAGTGTGGTGTATTAATCTTTGTTAATGTATATGACTAACATTGTCGATGGGCCGTAACACTATACAAAAACCAAAACAAACCAAAGCTGGTTATAAGGGATCATCATTTTTGCTGATATTCATCCTGAGATATACTCTGTACCTTCCAGAAGGGAACCCGCGTTGTCAGCTTTGTATTTTATCAGACTGATGTTAGAAAAACTACTCCAACGGGAGATAAAGCAATGCAACAAAAACAACGAATACCCCTCTGTGATAGACATAACGCACGTCTATTATTCTACGTAGAACCACGGAATTAGATTAGATTATCCATGTCCGTGGTAGAACGAACGTATTGAAGATATCCAGGTTAATTATAATTGGTAAACTACGTATAAACGTAAATTTTCATTAAAACTCGTTAAAAAAATGAAGTTTATATTCAGTTAGCAAGTCTTCTAAATCAATGTTATACACATGTACGTACTGAAAAAGTAGTTAGTGATAAGCGCTAAATTTCTATCTGTATAGCGGTAAACCGCCAATTAATTTAGTTTCTGAACCCTTTCTATTATTGTTTATAGTATGCTTACCTGTTGAATTTACTGATATATGGTTTAAAATAGTCATTTTATGGTTGTAAATCCCAAACATATTGAGTATTAAGTCTACACTATTTCACGTGTCGTGCATATGTATGTTCCCTTACGATGTTACACCATTTTAAATGGCAACTTAAATGGGTATTTTGAACATAAAATATATATGCAGGATGACTGTTCAATCTAATATTTGTTTTCTTAACAATTATAATTAAAAGTCAAACTAATTTTCTGACTTATCGACAACTGTGTTTTGAGCAACCAGATATTATGAAGTCCCTTTCAAAGCGTCTTATCGCCTGATTGTCATAAAAGTAAGCAAGTCAATATTCCTGGTCAAGCAAGCGCTTACATTCGATACAATTCGATATATGCCATTTTATGTTCCCGAAATCATGCTGTGACAGCTGAAATCATGCTGTGACAGCTGATCTTGTCGTCCTTAGTCACCTGTTGTAATTATGATGTCCTTTTATGTATGTACTAATGTTTTTTCTGTTAATTTCAAATTGTCTGTATGTATGTAATACGGTAACGCTGGTCTGTCTGAACTCTCTCCCTGCCTTGATTGAACTTTGTAATGAAAATTACTTCTTAATACATGTATGTACCACGTGTCTCATCCCCCACCTCTTACAAATCATAATATTTGATAATGGATAGATACAAAGAATTTCAATCTAATAGATGGACACATTGGAAATCGGAAGTGGTTTTTTTTCTTCTTCATTCATTTGTCTTTTTGAATTCCCAGTATATTTTTAGCCTCAAAAATGTATGTTTTCATATTATAATTCATATTTTGTTGTTGATTTCTAATGACACTGGACTTAATCCGGGGCCTCTATGCAGTCTTGATATTGCTCACCTAAATGTTAGATCATTACGAAATAAAATTGATACTATAGAAGCTGAATTAAATAATAATGATATAATATGTCTAACAGAAACTCATATTTCTCCCGAAGTATTAGATTCTGATATCACCATAGATTCCTACTCACATGACTGACTGGAACGAAGATCAGGCCCTAGTGGTGGAGTACTAATTTATCACAAGAACACTATTTTCACGTAAAGACGAACAGACTTGGAACATAATAATGTAGAATTAATTTGGGTTGAAGTATGTATTGGGTCTCGTAAATTCTTGTTATGTTGTATTTATAGACCAGAAATGCCTGTAACTTATTGGGAAACACTAGACTTTGTATTTGAGAGAACTATAAATACTAATCTAAATATAGTCATAACAGGTGATATTAATGTAAGCATGATTAACTTACAACCTTATAGTCATCTTGGTAGACTAATGACCAAATATAATCTTGTAAACAATGTTGATGAACCCACACGCATAACTCAAACATCTTCCACCTCATTAGATATCGTTTTCTCAAATAGTTTAAACTTAATTACAAATGTATCTGTTTCTCCACCCATTTGTAGTGACCACTCTCTTATTCAATGCAGTATCTCATTTGATGTCTTTAAACAAAAATCTTATCAGAAAAAAAAACTCTATCGGAAAGCAGATTATGAAAAAATGAATAGGAACATAAATATGATTGATTGGGTTGCAATATCTGAATTTCAAGATAGTAATGAATTTAATAATGCTCTTTGTAATGCTATTAATCAACAAATATCCGAATGTATTCCTAGTATAAATGTTACAGTAAAGCCTAGAGATAAAAAGTGGATGACAAATGAAATTAGATTTAAAATTAGACAAAGAAATAGGGCACATAGAAAAGCAAGGTTAAGTAACTACAATGTCATTGGGAAAACTACAGACATATCAGGAATGAAGTCATTAGTAAAATAAGAGAGGCCAAGAATAATTATATTGAAAATATGCAAAAATCATTAGCTAATACAAAATATTTCTACAAGTAGCTGGTGGAAAATTGCAAAAACTGTTTTAAATGCAAATAATAAAAGTAACTGTATTCCCCCTCTTTAATGTGATGAATGATTCATTCAACATCCATTTGATAACACTGAATATCTTAATAAGTATTTTACCTCTATATCTACCACTTCTGAAAATCTTGAACCTATTCCTGATATCGAATTTAACTGTCCCCACTCTATGGAAAACATAACAATAACACATCAAGATGTCCATGACCAAATGTTTCTCCTAAATAGTAATAAACCAGTTGGACCCGATGGCATGGTACCTAAAATAATAAAACAACTTGAACATTCTATTTCTCTTCCTTTAACATTGCTTTTCATCAAGACACTACAAACAGGAGTTATCCCCCTTAGTTGGAAAGTGCTAATATTAATGCCATTTATAAAGGAAAAGGTTTAACAAATGAAATTTCTAATTATAGACCAATTTCTATTACTTCATGTTTTAGTAAGATTATAGAAAAAAAATATGTATAAGTACATGTTTAATTATCTTACTACACATGAAATTATTACTATGCATCAATCTGGATTTATGCCTAAGGACTATAAATCAACTTCTTTCAGTATATCATACTATTGTACAATGTCTCGACCAGTATAAAGAATTAAGATTTGTTTTTTGTGACATAAGCAAGGCGTTCGATAGAGTATGGCATGATGGACTGGTACATAAACTCCAATTATATGGCATCAAAGGGAAATTACTTTGTTGGTTGAGAAATTTTTTAGATGACAGAAAACAAATAGTGTTAACTGAGGGATTGCAGGGGTACCACAGGGCTCGGTTCTCGGTCCACTTTTGTTTTTACTTTATATTAATGACATTGTTGACCGTGTTTCTCATGAAATTAAACTGTTTGCTGATGACACTTCTCTATACGCTGTAACAGACGATGATCCAATCGAGTTAGCACAAAGCCTAACAGATGATCTCAGTAATATACAACTCTGAGCTAATAAATGGGATATTAAATTTAATCCAAATAAAACAGAGCCTGTTTTATTCTCTAAAAACTGAATACTCATCACCCAAATGTATATTTTTATGATGAACCTGTTACTGTCAGCCGAACACATAAACATCTTGGCTTGACATTCAGTGATGATGCTAAGTGGAATGACCACATTAATGATATTTACCAAAAAGCATTCAAAAGAATTAATATTTTAAGGATGATGAAACATAAACTAGACAGACAGTCATTAACCACAATGTATACATCATATATTAGACCTATACTAGAATATGCAGATGTTGTTTGGGATAATTGTTCACAAAATCTAAAACATCTCTTAGAGTCAGTCAAGCTAGAGGCTGCGAGAATAATTACAGGACTGCGTTGAGGCACCCCCCACCATATCTTGCACAAAGAATTAGGCTGGGTTCCTCTTGAAAGTTGGAGAAAACAACATTGAAGCTGATGTACAAGATTATGAATAATGAAACTCCATATTATCTGAAAGAAATCACTGAGTCACATTTTCATGATCCCAAACTAGCTAGATATCCCCTTAGATCAGTAAGAATATTTGATCCTCCTCTTTGTCGAACTGTTAACTATTCTAATAGCTTTTTTTCCATCCATGTTTAATGAAATAAATAATATCGCTTCAGACCTTCAAAATATTCGTCCCGCCTATCAGTTCAAAAAGTTAATAACACCTATTCCAAATTCAAACACAAGAACAACTGATGTTTTTAAGTTTTTAGGAAATAGGGAAACTAATATTATTCTCTGTCAGTTGAGAAATGAGGCCAGAAACCTAAATAATGACCGTCAGAAAGATTATCTTACTGAGTCCTCTGCATGTTCTTGTGGTTCTAGGTTTGAAACAGCATCTCATTACTTCCATGAGTGTATCAAATACACTGAATATCGTATTCTACTTTTTCAGAATATATTCCATGAAACTCACAACCATTTATCATTAGATGTCATGCTACATGGTTGATTTGTGAGAGATGTGATGAAAATGAAAATAAAAATATTCTCCTGTCTATATCCAATTACATTTTAAGTTCTAGAAGATTCAGGACATTTAACTTCAATTTTGAATGAAATTTTACATTTTTTTTATTTACACTTTATTTATTTATTTACATTTTATTTTTTCTCAATGTAATTCTTTTGATTTCCAGAAATGGTACATGAATATTAATATTAATATTTCCTATTTGTCTTCATTGTTTATTTTCAAATATTGTTAGTGAGGGGGCTGGGGTTCAGAAGACCAGTTATACTATTTTTATTAAAAAATTTGGGAAACAACTACATAAATAAGAATATAAAGCTTTACAACATGTTAATTATATATCTAACCTGTGTTTAATATGCATAAATTAACTATTTGGTGGGATTGAATTTCCAAACTCATCAGTAGATGGCCTTATGTGATACAATGGACTTTTTGGCCTGTATCTGTTGGATGCGGTAATTTAATCCCATCAAATGTTTATACATGCAGCTCCATCAACAAATTATTTTTCTTTTCTCTTCATAATATGTATATACCGGTATATATTTTATATGTCTTTTCAATATCAAAATAAAAGGTTAGAATTTAAACCACTAGATTCAACTATAATTAAAATGAGTATTAGTAGTTGTTTCCCCTATATTTGATTATTAATTTGATAATACCAACTTGTTTATATGTGTTTGTAGTCTATGTCTATGCTTGTACCACTGTCTGTTACTATGTTTGAAAAGGGCTTAAATAGGCTATGCCTGCTGCCCAATCCATTTGTCCTTTGACAATAAAATTTATTGAAATTGAAAATTGTGATAGAGGAGCGCAGGAAAAAACTATATCCGGTTATGAGGAGATGTAGGCACCAACATGTTCGTCTTGTTAGGAACAGGTTATACGTAAATAGCATACTGTACCAGGACAATGACGACGCCATACTTCCGCCACCGAATGCTACTGACCATCGCGGTGAGGGAGCTTCATCGTCGTACCGTCCGAATGTCCTAAATACTCTCTCCGATACTAGCCAACCCCTATATCATTCCAATACCAACGTAATCAGATAGGGATGTGAGGAGAGTGACCACCTTCAAATTGTATCATGGAACATTGGCAAAGGCATGTGTAGCAAACTTGACGAACCTGAATTTTGTGATATACTCCAAAATAAGGATATCATTTGTTTAACAGAATGTTGGATTACGGAGGAAGATGTTTTTGATATACCAGGCTGTTATTTTCCTCCAGAGAATAGTGTATTCTATCAAAATGAAAACAATATAGACCCCTTCTTAATCTTGGAGGAGCTGCTCTCACAATACAAAGAGAGGGGTGAGGTATATGTTACTGACGATTTAAACTCCCGCACAGGCTGTAAATACGATCTCATAGTAAATGATGGTCCTAATGATTCTCTGTTGAACAGAGTTGAAATGTTGAATTATAATAATGAGGAGGATATAATCATACGTAAGAACGCCGATACGTATGTTAACAATTTAGGTAGAAAATTATTGTCTATGTGTATTGCTTCTGGTTTCCATATTGTCAATGGTCGCCATTCTGGCGATAAAAAGTATTACTGTTTGTGGTCACAACGGAACCAGTATTGACTATGTTTTAGCAGAAACCTATAAGTTTAGTGATATTCGTGACTTTTCTGTGGGTCATTTCACAACGATTTCTGATCACGCTCCATTGTGTTTTAGCGTAAATTATAGAACAAACTAAGAATACTGTGAAAAGGATAAACACACTAATTCAAGAGTTGCAAGCGATTTTGTCAGATAGAAGGATGAAAACAGGGAATTGATTAAAACGGATCTAATAGAAAATGCAATCGCTTTAGGACGAGTTTGTGAAATAAACTAAAAAACGCAATGTAACGTTGACGACACGGTCAACAATTTTTGTAGTTTGTTGCTGTTGCTGTTGTTATGCCTTATTGTGATGTTAGACATGTACATGTGGGTTATCTAGTAAAAAGAAAAACAATCTCGTCAAAAATGACAAGCCATGGTTCACTAATGAGGTTAGAAATAGGCATCGAGAATGCAAAACTGCTCTGACAACCTTTAACAATGATAAGTCACCAGCTAACCACAGAGTTCTTATATATAGGAAACGCTCTTACAAAATATTAGAAAACAGGCTTAAGAGAGAATATAAGAGATGCGAAGGCGATATGTTAGAATTAGTCAGACGAAACAACCCTAGACAATTCCATAAATATTTTGGTAAAAGAAAAACCCCTGTTTCTGCTTCATCAAGTATTGGCTTGGATGATTTCTTATCTCACTTTAAAAATCTTAATATCGGACAATCTGAAAGTACCGAAAATATTATAGAAGAAAACTGTGAGACAGATTTTGAAGAGTTAGATAAAATTATAACAGAAGATGAAATTGTAGTTGCAATCAGAAATTAGAGAGAAACAAAAGCTGTGGTGAAGACAAAACCCTAAATGAGCTATTTCTAGATTGTAAAAAAAAGTATCCAATAATGTCTTCAAATCCGGGTATTTTCCAGAAACCTGGTCCAAAGCATGTGTTAGATCTTGATGTCCCTAACAACTACAGAGGCATTTCATTATTAAGCTGTTTGGGCAAATTATTTACTGGAGTGTTAAATAAGAGGACACTTAAATGGGATAGTGAACATGATATAATTACCGATGCTCAATGTGGATTCAAACCTGATTTTTCGACGGTAGATGCCATTTTCACATTACAAACCTTAATTAATAAAACACTTAAAGCGAACAACAGACTATACTGTTGCTTTATAGAATACACAAAAGCATTCGATTTAGTTGAAAGAATTCTTTTGTGGTCGAAACTCATAAAACATTGAATCAAAGGGAAAATGTTGAAAATTATTCAGTCGCTATATAAAAATGTAAAATCATGCATAAAGTGTAATGGTTTGTTATCAGAGTACTACACAAACAAAATCGCTTTGTTCCACGGAGAAATTTTGTCACCAATTCTATACAGTCTCTATGTAAATGATTGCGAAATGAAACTTATCACTGAAAATTGTCTATCTATTGAAAAAACTGTTTTTACTTATATATGCCGATGACACCAGATACACCAAAAGCATTGCAGAAACTTTTAGATTAAGTATATACTCAATATCTCCAAAACTGAGATTGTTATCTTTCGAAATGGGGGGAATATAAGAGAAGCTGAAAAATGGACATACAACAACTAGGAAATCGATAAAGTTAATGAATTTACTTATTTGGGAATGTTGATGAATTTTAATGGAAAGTTCATTGTTACTCAGAAACATATTGCTAACAAGGGAAGAAAAGCTTTATTTATAATTAATAGTAATTTGAAGAAAATTAATTTCAATATTAGTACAAAGTGTTTGATACATATGTCAACAGCATACTCGAGTATGGAAGCGAGATATGGGGCTTTCATAAAGCACCAGAGATAGAAAAGCTCCATTCTGGGTTTTGTAAACGATTGCTTGGTGTCAATAAAAGTACAGGTACTGATTTTGTATATTACGAGCTTGGTAGACAGTAACGTTACATAAATAGAAAGTTAAACGTTATAAAATACTGGTTAAAATTAAAATAATCCAAAAACTGTATGTTGGCCATATTTTTAGAAGAGCGATTAATAATGAATGATGATTGGATAAACAATATTAAACAAGAACTAGATAAACTTGATTGGTCTTACTTTTGGACTAGTGATACTATAAATGGTAATATGTAAAAAGTAGTAGAACAACGATTTAAAGATTGTTACACCAAGGAAATGAGAGCAAGAATTATAAATGCTGCCAGAGGTGACCTATTCAAACATCTAATTGATCATTTTTGCATGCAATATTATTTACTAAAACCTATTGATAATATATATAAAAAAATATAGCCAGTATTAGATTGTCATAACACCAGTTAAAAATCGAAAATGGCCGCTTTCACAACATTGATAGGAGACGCAGAATATGTGAATGTTGCCAAAGTTATGAAATTGAAGATGAGTTCCATTTTATACTGCAATATCCATTTTACATAGAAATTAGACAAAGGTATATTAAAAGGTATTGTTATAAATCGCCTAGCGTTTTCAAACTTGTGCAACTGTTAAGTATAAATAATGTTAAGGAACTAAATTATCTTGGAAAATATATTCATTTTCCCTTTAAGAAAAGAAAAACACACTTAGGCTAAAAGTGAATATTATCGTTATATACCTTACATATGTATTTCAAAGAAAAGCATGTCATCGCTGAAAACGAATTATTACTTATACTTCTGTCTGTCTGTATAATATAAGTATTATTGCTGATGTTGTACAACATACATTTATTATTAAACTTAATCAATAAGTGGTAAACAAGTGGTAGATTGACTCAGCACTAATGTAATCGCATTTAGGGTAACATTGGCGCATCTCTGTCAGTATGTGTTTGTTAAGCTAAATTTAACATAAGAAGTACTTTTTCTTGTACTGCTATGTCTATGATGTATCTTATACATACATGTTTATGTTACTCTCTGTGTTCAGTATGCTTGTCATGCGAGATCACTCTCCAAATACGTATGCAATAGGTATGTTTTGTAACCATGTAACCCTAAGCATTCTGCCGTTAAGAAAATAAAAACATACTTTGGCTAAAAGCGATGTTATCGTTAAACGCCTTTCATATGTATTTCATGTATCATTTCGAATCCAAAGAAAAGCATGCCTCACTGAAAATGAATTATTATTTATACTTATGTGTGGGTGTGTGTCTGTCTGTCTGTATAACACAAGTATTATTGCTAATGATGTACAATATATATTCATTAAACTTAGTAATAATTGGTAGAGTGACTCAGCATTTATGTAATCGCAATCAAGGTAACATTGCCGCGGAGTTACCTCCCGTCTATGTCAGTATGTGTTTGTGTATCTTATACAGACATGTATATGTTACTTTCTGTGTTCTGTATGCTTGTCATGAGAGATCACTCTCCAAATATGTATGTTATATAATGTATTATATTTATGTATTCCTATGGGCCGTAAGGCCTCCGGAATAAACTTGAATTGGAATAAAAAAAGTTATTGATTTCAATCTTATATAGGGGACCTTCTTGAAGTCAAGTAGAATGTAATAATACTCAGTAATAGAACCTCAATTACTGAGACTTCAGTCATTTTGCTTTCTGAAACAATGAAACGGGAATAACTTCTCTTTAAAATGACGCATTTTCGTAAAATGTTATATCTTTCAATCATTTCGTTTGTTAGTAAAGAATTGTATGACATTTTACACCTTTTAAGCTTTTTATAATAAATGTGAAGGATTCATTTTGGATTTGGTCTCAATTCTTCCTTAAATCGGCACACTTGATCAATATGTGAGGCACAATCATTTGTTCGTCGCATGAATGACAAAAGGGCTGATTTATACCATTAAATTTGAAATATCTGAATTCTTTGTATAATAATATCTGACCAATTTCACTCTGTACTTATGTGAACTGTTTTTAACCTTTTACTGATATCTTTTTGGTGTATTTAGTTTTGTATTTGTCCCTTATTGTCGTCCGTTGCTGGGCGGGTGTAGATCAATAAACTAACTAACTAAACAAATACAAAAACAAAACAATGAAACCCGGTTTCAGTTAATATGTTTAGTCAAAATAAATGGCAAGTTTAATATTTTCTGTTAAGTAAGTTCCTTTTCCTCGTTACCAGTATCATAAATTGCCTTTAACACTGGTGTCAAATTTGTGTATAGTAACCTATTTGTGTTTCTCTTCTGATTAGATTTCTTTGTTTTATGTATAGTTTCACCAATATATTTGACGTTTTGGTTTTTTAAAATAACAAGAGATTACACAAATATAATTATCCTTTGATTTAAAGTTATTACATCGTAATACCAAGGCATAATCATAAAATGAACTGAGGGAGTGTTAGTTTAGTACGTATGTACCTTGATATACAGTGCTAAACTGACAGCAAAGGGTTCCCATGTCATTTGGCCTACAAGAATCTACGCCACATTTAGCGGGGTGAGCAGGTGTGCGGAGGCCAGGTTATTAGATCAGAAACGCTGTGAAAGATGTGTGATGGCTTCTGTCAGAAAAGGTATTGTTACTCCATAAATTAGAAACCAAACCATATACCGTTGTTCAATAAGAGGTTGTTTCGCCATGGCAAACTGTAGGCCACTGACAAACTAGATACTGCAGATATGATAGTCAATGTATTGGAAAGCAACGTTGCACAATGATTACCAATGATTGATAAAAACACGACATAACAAAATAATATTTTTCGTCATTCATTTTCGACTTTTGAGTATGCACTAGAAAATAATGCATATCCATATATTTTATAGACAAGCCTATGTCTATCCAATTAAAACCAAGGATAATAAAATCCAAGTAGTGACTGGAATGTCGTTACAGGGAAATTCAAAGGAAGAACCTGACTACGCCTACAGAAAACCGTGACGTAAGTGAAATGAACACGCCTATAGTTTTGAAATGTCAATCACGATGTATGTTTACTGAGTTTCATTGGGAGGTCTACATGCGTTCCTATTAAAAAAAAATATGTTGTGTGTATTAGTTGCAATTTCAATCTGCATCTGTTGAAACTAATTTGTATTAAAAAATGCAAAATAAGTTTTCTTTTAAATATCAACAATATTGAAACAGTATATTTACTGAAGAGATTTTAAATAAAAAGTACACAGTAGTACATTAGAACACGGCATAATGCAGAAACACGAGAAAAACTGTATAATACAAACATTTGTAACAGAATCGTCTTTATTACATGGTTCAAGTGCCAAAATACAAAAAATAAATAAATAATAAAGAACATATCGTAAATGTATCATATTGTAAGCTTTGTACATAAAGCTATCCATCTACGCAAAATTAATTGTATAACATTAAAAAGATCAAAATAGCTATTCCTGTTTGTTTTGTACATTTTGTAAAATGAAACCTGTTTAAATGAATTTCACATATGATGAAGAATCCATTTGGATATATCTTTGTGTTTTCAAACTAAAAAGTTGATTTTTAAATCGCACACTCGTTTATTTGCAATTTACTCCAAAACACGCTACATTGTAAGAGAATACCGAGTAAGCAGAATATTCGTTCTCACAGAAAAATAAATACTAAAATGTCAAATAAAACAATATTGATTCTAACCGTTGTTTCCCGCTGATACTATGCACATTCCAAATGCAGTTCTATTATCTTAAGAGGATAGGGTTTCTTTAGACTAAATAATTTATCAGCTGAAATAAAGTAATTTTATTTCATTACAAAACGAAATATATTAATGTGTTTGACAATATAAATAAAATCCACGCCACAAGATAAATGAATATGTCGTTGAGCACGAGGTTAAAAAATTAATCAAATTATAGAATAATTGATATAGTTGATGCGATTCCACTAATCTAATCTGATGTTCATTTGTATTACTCAGGCAGTGTGAAAACACGTATCTCTTGTGTGGATCATTTTTAAAATCAAATCAATACCAGTATATAATTTCTTCACAATGCTATCCATTATATCTTAAGAGAGCTTAACAAAACATGTTTACAATGAAACTATTATAGTAAGAGTAGCACACCCGTGTTCCGAATGTAAAATAACATTTTTACAGTGATACAAAATAGTAAGTGTAGAATACCCGTGTTCCGAATGTAAAATAACATTTTTACATTGATACTATATAGTAAGTGTATAACCCCCGTGTTCCGAATGTAAAATAACATATTCACAATGATCCTATATAGTAAGTGTAAAACACCCGTGTTCCGAATGTAAAATATCAATAGTATTTCACATTTTATAAATTCCTTTTTATTTCTGACCTGTAGTTTCGTCCATATATCGATCCAAATATGATGTATTTTGATTCCAAAACACTTGTCAGTGCGATGTACAATAAAAGATTTATAGATTCTATCATACGTAGGCGTGTGGGATATGGATAGCCTGCACCCGATAATAGAATATCTATATTCTAAATACATAACCGAAATCCTAGTAAAACAGGACATTGCCAATGCTATGGCCAATGCAACTCTAAATAGAGCACAATTTTCAGACAACGTTAACACTAACTAAGGCCTATTTTTCTGAGTTCAAAAAAACGTTGATCAAGTATTAGACAATCCTCGCATAATCGTCACACATCGAATGATATATATGAAAACATTGGAAACATAACAGAACGTGCACATTAAAGCTGAATTCCAGTTTTTACTTCAATGTCCATTAACAAAAAAACAAAAACAAAAAACAATGCCTTTTGTTTTTAGGATATTTGAAATGCTAAACGCATACAATATTAAGGCAATAAGAATGGCTAAATTTGCGCATCTAGTATTCAGGAAAAAGGATAAAGAAATTGAAAAGTTAATCCTAGCGGTGTTTCATGTAAGCAAGAAAACAACCCGTTATGGATCACTCACATTGTACACATACACAATTAGGTTGTGTTTTCAACATATGGGACAGATGGCTTAGGAACAAAGAACGCTGTGCATACATACGTAACTTCATACAGAAAAACATTCCTAAATGCTCACATACACATTCATCATCTGTATATCACAGACCGGGTATATGTGATTTAGATTTTATTTTAGTTAAGTACATGTGGTAGGTATACTCCGGTAGTAAGTTATCTAAGACTGGTTTGTGGTAACTTTGGCTAATAATAACATATAAACCGGTGTTATGTAACACTGGCTGTTATTTTCCATTCTAACAGGCCAAATGCATTATATAATATCTCCTTTTTGATATACTATTAACAAAATTCATGTTTAATTTCATGCGGGTTTTTGTACAATGTGTCAAAAACTATCTTAATGAAAATAGAAAACAACAGGAGAATGCCGCAGTTTAAAAAAAACAGTACAGTTCATCGAAATAAAAACCAGTGAAACTTACGCATAATATGAATAAACGAAAAATCTATTAGGAGACCCTTGCAAAAGTCCATTGCAAATAAGACAATGTGTTCCAAAAGTGTAATCTTAGAAATAAATGATATTTTATTAAATTCCTATACACAACAACTCTCCGTCTTTAAGGAGTAAGGGATATAACTCGTTTAAAGTTGAATGCAAAATTTGTTATGAGAGAGACACGTTTTATTTTTCTGAGTATTAAAAATTCCGCTGTACGCGTGTGCAGCTTGTCAGTGTCGGTTTTAAGTAGCGGTATTGTATTTAAATCTTTGTACCAAGATTGAAAATATTTAATTCTAAATATCCTTAATACAGAAAGGTATTATAGGGATAAACATGTAAGTACAAATGACCCCTTCTGATACTTATGATTACAACCTTATGTATTATCTGAACGGGGAAATATTATTTTCATACCACATGAGTGCCCGTAGCGAATATACCACAACATGCCTTAACCCTGATCAATCTAGTTCCTACCTCTTAAAGCACTATGAACCCTGCCATGTACTCCATACGAGGTACATATTAAACGGAACCTTTAAAATATCGTTTGAATCCTACTATAGACTGTATCCTTGATTAACAAATCTCAAATATAAAAACAAATCTCAACACATCTTCATAAATTAATAATCATTCTGATATCAATACAGTTCAATTGTTCAGTTTAACTCAAACGACAAAGTTCGATTCCTGCATGAAGTCTATATCCTTTATTCTCATAAGTTGCTATAAAGATTAACAATATTTTTCTGTCTAATATCAACTCAGTTTAAATCGCAATGCTCACAAAAACTCAAACGGCAAAGTTTGATTACTGCATTAAGTCTACACCCTTTATTCTCATAATCCCCCCCCCCCCCCCCCCCAAAAAAAAACCAGTCTAATATCCACTTTATTAACAGTGTCTAAGTGTAGTCTTTACGACGACACAGTTTGACCCCTAATACGTACAGACTGTCCGTGTATTACAGTACCGAAGTATACAATTACAGTGACGTGCCCGACGTCGTTCCGGGACATCGCGTAGCTCAATGATAGAGACATTATTTCGGGGCCTTTACATCATTTTGACAGATGTGGGAAAACTACCGTCTGTGCAGCTATTTCTCGTCACACATTAGAGCGATCAGGAATTGCCGGAACAGCCTACCGTGATATTGGAATCGTAGTTTAGAAATTGGTTGAGACGATATTGTTTATTTCTAATCAGCTTGACATGTACTGCTGGTTCATATTTCGTATTAGACCTGATAAAAACTGAATTTCACTTCTCTCAATTTTAGTTCCAAAAGCATTTATATAAATATGATTTCCTTTTATTTGATTAACTTAAGATTTTAGAGTTGTTTTTCCACTTTGTATTTAGATTATCAGACTTTCAGCAATTGAAATGAGATTTCGTATTCGTCATCCTATATTGTCCTATAGCGTCGCCATAAGCAATACATTGAAACCATTCCCAAGGAGTATTAGCATGTATGGTAAGTAGTTTCCCAGTTTGTACGTAATGTTCTAATATTATTTTATATCATTTTAAGTATATTGAATATAATCAGAGAGTCTCTAAAAGGGCCGAAATGATACTTAATGGATATTGGATCAACATCTTTTAGCTTTGTAGAACTGACCTTCATGTTTTACGATGGTTTCGTATCTTTCGAATATCACTGCAATCCAAAACATGAACAAACTCATATGTTCTTTCCGCCCCTAATCAAACTCTAGGGAATTCATTCTTTCTCTTGGCCAATGATTAAGGTATTAAATTTGTCCAACACAAATATATTTAGTTAAATTATCGTCAGGCTTATAAAGCTGCGTAGAAATATTTTACTCGGAATATATATAAAACTTCGGTTAGATTCGGTAATGGATGAGAAAATGTCAACCCTTGCTTTTTGATTCGAACTTAAGCGCTTCCGGGCAATATGCAGTACGGAGGTAACGACGCTGAACTTAAGTGGCAATGTCAGAAGTTAAAAGATTCATAAGAGAAAAAATTCTAAAAATATCAGTAACCTTAAGCCAAGGGAGAACTGTAATTCTAGGAATATATATATATATACATAAAATGTTCATAGTAATGCGTGTCAATTATGTTTCAAATTGCCATAGCTTTGAATCAAATGTGATTTCCTTTTTTCGACAGTGAAACACAACTTCCTTTTCTTTGGTGTTCTAATGTAATAATTACCATACAATATATTGGCGTCAACACATTAGGATTGGTCAGGACAGACAGCAACGAGAACTTAAAAATCCAAACAAAAGAAATGACAGCAACGAGAACTAAAAACACCCAAGCAAAAGGGAAGGCACTAACGAAAACTAAAAACAGCCAAGCAAACGGGAAGACAGCAACGAGAACTAAAAAAAAACAAGCAAAAGGGAAGACAGCAACAAACTAAAAACACCGAAGCAAATGAAAAGACAGCAAAGAGAACTAAAAACACCCAAACAAAAGGGAAAACACCAACGAGAACTGAAAACACACAAGCAAAATGGAAGACAGCAAAGAGAACTAAAAACACCAAAGAAAAAGGGAAGACAGCAAAGAGAACTAAAAACACCCAAACAAAAGGGAAGACACCGACGAGAACTAAAAACACCCAAGCAAAAGGGAAGACAGCAAAGAGAAATAAAAACACCCAAGCAAAATGGAGGACATCAACGAGAACTACAAACACCAAAAGTAAAAGGGAGAACACCAACGACAACTAAAAACACCAAAGCAAAAGGGAGGACAGCAACGAGAACTAAAAACACTCAAGCAAAAGAAATGACAGCAACGAAATCTAAAAACACCAAAGCAAAATGGAAGACAGCAACGAGAACTAAAAACACCAAAGTAAAAGGGAGGACACCAACGAGAACTAAAAACACCAAAGCAAAAGGGAGGACAGCAACGAGAACTAAAAACACTCAAGCAAAAGAAATGACAGCAACGAAAACTAAAAAACACCAAAGCAAAAGAAACGGCATCATGACCCAAAGTGAAAAGGTGTTCTAATAAGGAAAGCTTTGCTAGCACCATTGGATGGCTACAGTCAAACCAAGAGAAGTACTTAGATCAGACCGTAAACTTACAATTTAAGGACAAACGTCAAAGATTGTTTTACAGGTAATATATCCTTCTTCTATTCTTTTTCTTCTTTTTTTCGAAGATTAACAGATTTTGTGAAAATGTAATGTTTGCGAAGTAACTTAATTTATTTAAACGGGAATAAGTTTAAATACTTCATCTATCTTTATTAGGTTTTAACACTAGGTAAAATCTCAAAAAAATCACTTGGTAAAAACTGAAAGCACCATAATAATATTCATGGACTCAAAAATGGCACTATCATTCATAAAGAAAATTTACGGAACTCTAAGTCGGGCTGGATATTTGTATTGTATTTGATTATAATAATTACTATTACAGAATACACTAGTGTCTGATAAAAGTTGTTTTGAAATGGTATACACTTAACTATTAAAAAGATATATTAAAACCCAGCTGTGTCGTCATCCATTGTCGTATTTGTACATTATATTGTATAATGGACACATAGGAATCCATTTTTAGACCAGGCAGTCCATTATCTTTTGCAATAATGCAATATTCTTCTATTGACAGAATCAAAACACAAATCTGAAAAGTAAACACTTTTATGGAACAAAAGGAATGAACTCTGTATTATACTGCAGTTTCAATTTGAAAATAAACATTTTAACAGAAAAACTAAACATAAAAAAGCTAAATTGTTTCTAATTTGCCATTTCATACAATCTTCGTTCAATGTCATCCTGTACACTAGTGACTCCCCAGCCTCCGTGTATTTTGTTTTCATCTGCCAAGACAATAAAATCAGTAAAGCATATTCAAAACTTAACACTGATATCCACTGAACCATCTTTGATACTACAGGTTATATTTCTCTTCCCTGTAGTTCGCAATTAATTTTTCTTAACATTACACTCATCGTTTTGTTTCAATTCACCACGAAGAATTTCACTCATTATCTGCTGCTGTTAATCACTCGTTCTTTTGTATAATCTTACTACATTCGACCTTTGTCCTGTTTTTGTTGTTAGTTCATTATTACAGAGAATGGACAGGTTTCGGAAATAATCCCTTTACTTAAATTACAGACAAATCAAGATTATGTCTCTTAATAGGTGATAAGGAATTGTTTCCGTTTTACAAGGTTGGTTTATTTCGCACCTTAAGCTTGAGTGCTTAAACATTTCCCTAAAAAGGAATGAAACGATACTTCAGTTCAGTGATAGAGGGCAGTAGGGGCAATCGTGTAGATAACAGCATCCTGTCTTTGTATAGATAATTGGGTTATAGCGAACTCGACGACCATTGTCTTAAGGATTGAATCTTGCTTTAGTCGATTTCATGGGGTGATGAATTGAGTTGGTCTTGAAACAAATTTAATGAATTGAAATATAACGTATTGAAGTCGGTGCAGAATTCCATATAGCAGTTATTAGGGTACTCCTTCTGTAGGTTATCGAAAAGGCGACTCATTTGGGGCTCTCTGTCAACTCGGTGGTATCATATTGTGTCTTCTGCTAGGGGGACATAGATGTTACTAAAATTGATATATATATGAACTTTATTTGTTCAAAACTAATTATGAAAATAGTTTTACAATTTATATCAATCACTTTTGTTGGCCCGGATGTTAGCGCCCGTGAGTCTTCATGTGGGAGAAAACCGGACTACCCGTCGAAAACCCACGTTGTCTGGCTGGTGACCCCATACCTTTTCACATCCGATCGGGGAATCGAGCCCCGGCCGCCTTGGTCTTAAATTTATCTTTCTCGATTGCAACACTTGGGGTCTTTATATCTTCTCTCCTCCGACCCTGATACATATGTTCGGTTGTGTCTCCTTAGACAGATGTCTTCACATGACCTTAAATGTTGCTTGGAAGTCAAACCCCAAACAATAGTGTATTATCTGATAGACCATAGCAACACACATAAACAATAGTTTATTGTCTGATGGACCAACGACCAACACACAAACAATAGTATATTGTCTGATAAAGCATAGCAACACACACAGACAATAGTATATTGTCTGATAAAGCATAGCAACACACACAAACAATAGTATATTGTCTGATAGACATAGCAACAAAAACAAACAATAGTTTATTGTCTTATAAACATAGCAACACACCCAAACAATAATATATTTTCTGATAAAGCATAGCAATACACACAAACAATAGTATACTGTCTTATGGACATAGCAACACACACACACTAGTTTATTGTCTGATAAACCATAGCAACACACAACAACAATAGTATACTGTCTGATAGACATAGCAACACACACACACAATAGTGTATTGTCTTATAGACCATACCAACACACACAAACGATAATATATTTTCTGATAAAGCATAGCAATACACACAAACAATAGTATACTGTCTTATGGACATAGCAACACACACACACACTAGTTTATTGTCTGATAAAGCATAACAACACACAACAACAATAGTATACTGTCTGATAGATATAGCAACACACACACACAATAGTGTATTGTCTTATAGACCATACCAACACACACAAACAATAATATATTTTCTGATAAAGCATAGCAATACACACAAACAATAGTATATTGTCTTATAAACCATATCAACACATGCTGACTGTTGTGTATTGTAAGATAGAAACATCGCAACACAGACTGTCAAACACATACTGTCAAGAGTAGGTCGTCTGACAGAGCATCACATATACTGAGTTATATCTGGTACAACATAAAAATACACTAATAGTGATATACCGACAGACTTCTAACTTTGGTGTGACAAATAGTAATATACCGACAAACTTCTAACTTTGGTGTGACAAATGGTAATATACCGACAGACTTCTAACTTTGTTGTGACAAATAGTAATATACCGACAGACTTCTAACTTTGGTGTGACAAATAGTAATGTGTTACTGCCATGGCTTCAATATTTATTAAATAATATATTTTAATTGTTTTGTCGATCAATTTTTGATAAAATATTTTTATAATTAGCTGGTTATGTGAACAAAGAAAGGTTTGGTGCTTTTCTCAGAAGAAGAATAAAAGTTTACTTTATGATATCAGTGAATTTTGTACAATTCCACCAAGTGTGCTGCAATATTGGAATCGCGTGCCTAACTGTACTTAGCCATACCATAGACAAACATTACTGAAAATTAAGAATCGACAGAAAATGCAGGTTTCCTTACAAAATTAATCAAACTGCATTACAATGTTAATTATTCACAGTAAAAGCTCGGAAAGAAAATATTGCGGTTTTTTTTTTCGTTTTTAACGTCTTGTTGTAAATTACAAAGTAAAATGGTAAAGATAAATTTTGCTCAGAACGGCTGCTAGCTTATTGTGGATGTATACACAGTTTACGTGCGGTTGTAATGCAACATTTGCATTATGACGTACCAAGAAGGCCTACTATCGTAATAAATCAACAATAACATATTCTACTATTGTTATCTTGATCTAAGAAAGGTATTATTCAACACACAACTGATTGACATCGGTACTACGTTTACAAAGCCATATCAAGTTTTATACGTAGCTGCCTAGTGTATTTTCAGTACAAATGGTCAAGCTATCTCAACGTTTAAACTGCCGATTACTCACACATTATTTCAAAAACAGATCTTTCTTTACTGATTCACCCCAGCAGGATAGAGAAATATTATAGACCTGCTTATATAGTAAGAGGCGACTAATGTGGAACTCCTCCAGAATGAAATCGGTGCTTTATTATATATGTTTTTCTGGTGAGAGGACGTTAAACCACATACATACAGTCATCAACCGCCAAAAAGTGACTTATCATTTCACGTTGTCAAAATAGGGTGTACAACAGCACACTACAGGTAATCACATAGGACACTTTTTTCAAAGCTTGAAGTTCAAAATCATTGAAGTAATAAAAATATACAGCATTTATATTGCGCCCTATATAATTTGTAAAATTACTCTAAAGCGCTTTACAACATATGGATAATAGTAATGGTTATAATTGTGAAACCAAAAAAAACAAAGGCTTACACTCAATTTTATACATTTAAGCAAGCGATGTGCACATAATTGAACAAATTGTTTATTGTCTGATAGACATAGCAACACACACAAACACTAGTTTATTGTCTAATAGACATAGCAACACACACAAACACTAATGTATTGTCTGATAGACATAGAAACACACACACACACTAGTATATTGTCTGATAGACATGGCAACACACACAAACACTAGTGTATTGTCTGATAGACATAGCACACACACACACAATAGTGTATTGTCTGATAGACATAGCAACACACACACACAATAGTGTATTGTCTGATAGACATAGAAAAACACACAAACACTAGTTTATTGTCTGATAGACATAGCCACACACAAACACACACACAATAGTGTATTGTCTGATAGACATAGAAAAACACACAAACACTAGTTTATTGTCTGATAGACATAGCCCCACCCACACACAATAGTGTATTGTCTGATAGACATAGAAAAACACACAAACACTAGTTTATTGTCTGATAGACATAGCCACACACACACACAATAGTTTATTGTCTGATAGACATAGCAACACACACACACAATAGTGAATTGTCTGATAAAGTATATAAACACACACACAAAAGTGTATTGTCTGATAGACATAGCAACACACACAAACACTAGTTTATTGTCTGATAGACATAGCAACATACACAAACAATAGTTTATTGTATGATAGACATAGCAACACACACACACAATAGTGTATTGTCTGATAGACATAGCAACACACACAAACAATAGTTTATTGTTTGATATATCATAGCAACACACGCACACACACACTAGTATATTTTCTGATAAAGTATATAAACACACACACAATAGTGTATTGTCTAATAGACCATATCAACACACACAGACAATAGTATAATGTCTAATAGACCATAGCAACACACACAAACAATAGTTTATTGTCTGATAGAACATAGCAACACACACAAACAATAGTTCATTGTCTGATAGACATAGCCACACACACACACACACAAAAGTGTATTGTCTGATAGACATATAAACACACACAAACACTAGTTTATTGTCTGATAGACATAGCAACACACACACACAATAGTGAATTGTCTGATAAAGTATAAAAACACACACACAAAAGTGTATTGTCTGATAGACATAGCAACACACACAAACACTAGTTTACTGTCTGATAGACATAGCCACACACACACACACACAAAAGTGTATTGTCTGATAGACATATAAACACACACAAACACTAGTTTATTGTCTGATAGACATAGCAACACATACAATCGCGTTCACTTGTTTCTCCATGTTCAGAGAACTGTCAAAGTATACCCCTAGGTTTTTAACAGCTGGGACAGTCTCAATAGTTCTGGCACCAACCTTGAGCTGGACAGCCATTGTTTGCTGACACTTTGGGGAAAAGACGATTAGTTCCGTCTTTTCCTAATTAAGTTTAAGCATGTTAGCGTTCATCCAGATACTGATATCTGTCAGACAAGCTTCCAGACTTTCTGAGACTGTATTCCAATTGTCATGTGGTTTTATGACCATGTAAATTTGTGTGTCATCAGCATAGCAATGATAGCGAAGGCTATGGCGACGACAAATCTCTCCAATCGGTTTGGAGTACATACAATATTTTCGTGGTCCTAACACCGACCCTTGAGGAACCCCGAAATCTAGTACTTTGTCATGTGAGGTGGCAGATCCGATGGCAACCCACCGTCGTCGTTCACTCAGGTATGACTGTATCCAGCATAGTGCGGTATCAGTCACTCCATAAGAGTATTCCAGGCGTTTATAAAGTATGCCATGGCCGATGACGTCAAATGCAGCTGACAAGTCCAGCATGACAAGCCCCGCTCTGCACTAATAAAGTATATAAACACACAGACAATAGTGTATTGTCTAATAGTCCATAGCAACACACACAAACACTAGGTTATTGTATGATAGACCATAGCAACACACACAAACAATAGTTTATTGTCTGATAGAACATAGCAACACACACAAACAATAGTTCATTGTCTGATAGACATAGCCACACACACACACAATAGTTTATTGTCTGATAGACATAGCAACACACACACACAATAGTGAATTGTCTGATAAAGTATATAAACACACACACAAAAGTGTATTGTCTGATAGACATATAAACACACACAAACACTAGTTTATTGTCTGATAGACATAGCAACACATACAATCGCGTTCACTTGTTTCTCCATGTTCAGAGAACTGTCAAAGTATACCCCTAGGTTTTTAACAGCTGGGACAGTCTCAATAGTTCTGGCACCAACCTTGAGCTGGACAGCCATTGTTTGCTGACACTTTGGGGAAAAGACGATTAGTTCCGTCTTTTCCTAATTAAGTTTAAGCATGTTAGCGTTCATCCAGATACTGATATCTGTCAGACAAGCTTCCAGACTTTCTGAGACTGTATTCCAATTGTCATGTGGTTTTATGACCATGTAAATTTGTGTGTCATCAGCATAGCAATGATAGCGAAGGCTATGGCGACGACAAATCTCTCCAATCGGTTTGGAGTACATACAATATTTTCGTGGTCCTAACACCGACCCTTGAGGAACCCCGAAATCTAGTACTTTGTCATGTGAGGTGGCAGATCCGATGGCAACCCACCGTCGTCGTTCACTCAGGTATGACTGTATCCAGCATAGTGCGGTATCAGTCACTCCATAAGAGTATTCCAGGCGTTTATAAAGTATGCCATGGTCGATGACGTCAAATGCAGCTGACAAGTCCAGCATGACAAGCACCGCTCTGCACTAATAAAGTATATAAACACACACACAATAGTGTATTGTCTAATAGTCCATAGCAACACACACAAACACTAGTTTATTGTATGATAGACCATAGCAACACACACAAACAATAGTTTATTGTCTGGTATAGCATAGCAACACACGCAAACACTAGTTAATTGTTTGAAAGAGCATAGCAACACACACAAACAATAGTTTATTGTTTGATAGACATAGCAACACACACAAACACTAGTTTGTTGTCTGATAACGTATATAAACACACACAAACAATAGTATATTGTCTAATAGACCAAAGCAACACACTCAAACAATAGTATATTGTCTAATAGACAATAGCAACACACACAAACAGTAGTTTATTGTCTGATAGACCATAGCAACACACACGAACAATAGTTTATTGTCTGATAGACCATAGCAACACACACACACACACACTAGTATATTGTCTAATAGACAATAGCAACACACACTAACACCTGTTTAGTGTCTGATAGACCATAGCAACACACTCACACAATAGTATAATGTCTAATAGACCATAGCAACACACACAAACAATAGTTTTTTGTCTGATAGACCATAGCAACACACACACACTAGTATATTGTCTAATAGACAATAGCAACACACACTAACACCTGTTTAGTGTCTGATAGACCATAGCAACACACTCAAACAATAGTATACTGTCTAATAGACCATAGCAACACACACAAACAATATTTTATTGTCTGATAGACCATAGCAACACACACACACTAGTATATTGTCTTATAGACAATAGCAACACACACAAACACTAGTTTAGTGTCTGATAGACCATAGCAACACACACAAACAATAGTTTATTGTCTGATATAGCATAGCAACACACACAAACAAAAGTTTATTGTTTGAAAGAGCATAGCAACACACACAAACAATAGTATATTGTCTGATAGACCATAGCAACACACACACACACACACACACACACACACACACACACTAGTATATTGTCTGATTAAGTATATAAACACACACAAACAATAGTATATTGTCTGATATTACATAGCAACACAAACACACAATAGTGTATTGTCTGATGAAGCATAGCAACACACACAAACAATAGTATATTGTCTGATAAAGTATATAAACACACACAAACAATCGTGTATTGTCCGATAGACAGAGCAACACACACACACAATAGTGTATTGTCTGATAGACATAGCAACACACACAAACACTAGTTTATTGTCTGATAGACATAGCAACACATACAAACAATAGTTTATTGTCTGATAGAGCTTAGCAACACATACACACACACACACACACACACACACACACACACACACACACACACACACACACACACACACACACACACACAGGTGTACAACAGCACACTACAGGTAATCACCTAGTATACGTTTTCAAAGCTTGAAGTTCAAAATCAATGAAGTAATAAAAATATACAGCATTTATATAGCGCCCTATATAATTTGTTTAATTACTCTTAAGCGCTTTACAACATATGGATAATAGAAATGGTTATAATTGTGGGGGAAAAAAGGCTTACAATCACTTTTATACATTTAAGCGAGTAATGTGCACATAATTGAACAAATAAAAGGGTGGTATTTACATGACGTCTTTGCAAGGATTCTAAAATACAGACGTGAAGAGGTGAGTTTTGATGTCCCTCTTGACTTTGGCCAGGGTATTTGACTTTCTAATAGCAGATGGTAAGCTATTCCACAACGTAGCCGAAACCCTCCTAAAGCATCTGTTTCCGTAGGTCACAGTACGAGATTTTGGGACACACGACAAAGATTCTGACTCCGACCGCAGTGATCGTGACGGCTGATACGTGGTAGTGGTTGTTATTTGACGGTACTCCAAGCATCTCTGGTTTGCCCGTTGTCAGAATAGTGTGGCTGAGTGGGTTGCCATGCCCACACATAATGTACCGTGCCCAGGGTATGACATTATAGTGATATGGCTCTTCTTAAGTGGCGCTATCATTTGTGACCTGAATTGTGGCAAGAACTCGAAGCGAGCAAACAAACCAGGCGATGCAGTTACCGCTACACAGTAATCTTCTAGCAAATCATACAGATTTATTTGGTCACAGATGTGAGGGATCACGGTGGATATCTACAGGCTGTTTTTACGCCAGACATTGTCGTGTAATCAGAGAAGCCAAGACATCTCATCGCAATCAAGAACCCAATGAGTGGACAATAATAAAGTAAGACGAGCTGATTGAGAGGGGTAGTCAAAAACAGATGGATAGTGTGGCTGTTCCTATGGGGAGTGGGGTGTACCTCACAGCCATGATGAATTTTGATTTTTATTGGGTTAAGCATGCTTTGAATAGCTAAGAACGTTTCAGGATGTGTCCTCAAAGATTAGGAACATTAAGTCCAACAGGACTCACGTGTAGGCGCAAGATGTAAACAATTGGGAGAGATTGCGGAGAGCATTGTGTTTACGAGACCATTTACCGCTGAAACAATCATTGACAAACAGCTTTATTTTTCCATTTCGATCCAAACATTTCAAATGTCAAATTGCAAACATAATGAGAAATTAGGATTACTGAAATGATTTTTTTTCAAAATTCAGACAATTTGCAAACGTGTTACCCCAGTTCAAACGACCTTTTTTTATGAAGAATCGTGATTCCACAAACGCTATGGTCATAGGATGACAGTAATGATACTAAATGTTGTAGCTGATATAAATAAACTGCCTATGTACATCTTACTGTTGTGATTCAAGATCGAAATATCTAAAAGGGCTTGACACCTCCTGATGACGTCATACAGCACTTCTTAACAATGACAGACGAAAGTGACCGGCAAAGCGAAGACGTCACGCCATTCAGAAGTACCATTATCTGTACCTTCCCATCACAGATTGGGCTTGGAAATCAATTTAAATGTGATACGGTGAAACTCCTTAATATGTTTACACCTACACATTGGTAGTAAAATACCATTAACTCTAACACAAATATGGAACTCGTTTAACCTCGGTTAAAATCCATTGGTGGCTATAAAATGTTATAAGTGGAAGAGTAATGTTCATCCTGGTTTTATGACATTATCTTAAAGTGAGCAGCCATATAAATGAAGCTTTAATAATCTTCCTCTAACGTCATATAACACAGCCTTACCGATACTATCCGCGCTATCCTATATCATGTAACACAGCCTTATCGATAATATCCGCGCTATCCTATATCATATAACACAGCCTTACCGATAATATCCGCGCTATCCGATATCATATAACACAGCCTTACCGATAATATCCGTGCTATCCTATATCAAATAACACAGCCTTACCGATACTATCCGCGCTATCCTATATCATATAACACAGCCTTACCGATACTATCCGCGCTATCCGATATCATATAACACAGCCTTACCGATCATATCCGCGCTATCCTATATCATATAACACAGCTTTACCGATAATATCCGCGCTATCTTATATCATATAACACAGCCTTACCGATAATATCCGCGCTATCCGATATCATATAACACAGCCTTACCGATAATATCCGTGCTATCCTATATCATATAACACAGCCTTACCGATAATATCCGCGCTATCCTATATCATATAACACAGCCTTACCGATAATATCCGCGCTATCCTATATCATATAACACAGCCTTACCGATAATATCCGCGCTATCCTATATCATATAACACAGCCTTACCGATAATATCCGCGCTATCCTATATCATATAACACAGCCTTACCGATAATATCCGCGCTATCCTATATCATATAACACAGCCTTACCGATAATATCCGCGCTATCCTATATCATATAACACAGCCTTACCGATAATATCCGCGCTATCCTATATCATATAACACAGCCTTACCGATAATATCCGCGCTATCCTATATCATATAACACAGCCTTACCGATAATATCCGCGCTATCCTATATCATATAACACAGCCTTACCGATAATATCCGCGCTATCCTATATCATATAACACAGCCTTACCGATAATATCCGCGCTATCCTATATCATATAACACAGCCTTACCGATAATATCCGCGCTATCCTATATCATATAACACAGCCTTACCGATAATATCCGCGCTATCCTATATCATATAACACAGCCTTACCGATAATATCCGCGCTATCCTATATCATATAACACAGCCTTACCGATAATATCCGCGCTATCCTATATCATATAACACAGCCTTACCGATAATATCCGCGCTATCCTATATCATATAACACAGCCTTACCGATAATATCCGCGCTATCCTATATCATATAACACAGCCTTACCGATAATATCCGCGCTATCCTATATCATATAACACAGCCTTACCGATAATATCCGCGCTATCCTATATCATATAACACAGCCTTACCGATAATATCCGCGCTATCCTATATCATATAACACAGCCTTACCGATAATATCCGCGCTATCCTATATCATATAACACAGCCTTACCGATAATATCCGCGCTATCCTATATCATATAACACAGCCTTACCGATAATATCCGCGCTATCCTATATCATATAACACAGCCTTACCGATAATATCCGCGCTATCCTATATCATATAACACAGCCTTACCGATAATATCCGCGCTATCCTATATCATATAACACAGCCTTACCGATAATATCCGCGCTATCCTATATCATATAACACAGCCTTACCGATAATATCCGCGCTATCCTATATCATATAACACAGCCTTACCGATAATATCCGCGCTATCCTATATCATATAACACAGCCTTACCGATAATATCCGCGCTATCCTATATCATATAACACAGCCTTACCGATAATATCCGCGCTATCCTATATCATATAACACAGCCTTACCGATAATATCCGCGCTATCCTATATCATATAACACAGCCTTACCGATAATATCCGCGCTATCCTATATCATATAACACAGCCTTACCGATAATATCCGCGCTATCCTATATCATATAACACAGCCTTACCGATAATATCCGCGCTATCCTATATCATATAACACAGCCTTACCGATAATATCCGCGCTATCCTATATCATATAACACAGCCTTACCGATAATATCCGCGCTATCCTATATCATATAACACAGCCTTACCGATAATATCCGCGCTATCCTATATCATATAACACAGCCTTACCGATAATATCCGCGCTATCCTATATCATATAACACAGCCTTACCGATAATATCCGCGCTATCCTATATCATATAACACAGCCTTACCGATAATATCCGCGCTATCCTATATCATATAACACAGCCTTACCGATAATATCCGCGCTATCCTATATCATATAACACAGCCTTACCGATAATATCCGCGCTATCCTATATCATATAACACAGCCTTACCGATAATATCCGCGCTATCCTATATCATATAACACAGCCTTACCGATAATATCCGCGCTATCCTATATCATATAACACAGCCTTACCGATAATATCCGCGCTATCCTATATCATATAACACAGCCTTACCGATAATATCCGCGCTATCCTATATCATATAACACAGCCTTACCGATAATATCCGCGCTATCCTATATCATATAACACAGCCTTACCGATAATATCCGCGCTATCCTATATCATATAACACAGCCTTACCGATAATATCCGCGCTATCCTATATCATATAACACAGCCTTACCGATAATATCCGCGCTATCCTATATCATATAACACAGCCTTACCGATAATATCCGCGCTATCCTATATCATATAACACAGCCTTACCGATAATATCCGCGCTATCCTATATCATATAACACAGCCTTACCGATAATATCCGCGCTATCCTATATCATATAACACAGCCTTACCGATAATATCCGCGCTATCCTATATCATATAACACAGCCTTACCGATAATATCCGCGCTATCCTATATCATATAACACAGCCTTACCGATAATATCCGCGCTATCCTATATCATATAACACAGCCTTACCGATAATATCCGCGCTATCCTATATCATATAACACAGCCTTACCGATAATATCCGTGCTATCCGATATCATATGACACAGCGCTTTACCGATAATATCCGAGCTATCTTATATCATATACCACTGCCTTACCGATAATATCCGCGCTATCCTATATCATATAACACAGCGTTACTGGTAATATCCGCGCTATCCTATATCATATAACACAGCGTTACTGGTAATATCCGCGCTATCCTATATCATATAACACAGCCTTACCGATAATATCCGCGCTATCCTATATCATATAACACAGCTTTACTGGTAATATCCGCGCTATCCTATATGATATAACACAGCCTTACCGATACTATCCGCGCTATCCTGTCTCATATAACACAGCCTTACCGATAATATCCGCGCTATTTTCACACTTGATCATTCCTTTTGCCTTTACTCTCCTCAAAACTGATGTTTCTTCTCTCTACAGTTAAACGTTATCAGCCGAATAACATCGTAAAAACGAACAAGAGGCCCAAGGGTCTTAGCGGTCACCTGAGTAATATCATAGGTACTGGTAGCTTTATTTTATTGTTTAGATGTGATGTGGAAATATATGTATTAAACTAAGTGAAATACAATACTTGTCATGTCATCAAAGGATAAGAATTTTAAAATATTGGTAAATGTTCCCTTTGGGTCCCCGCCCTAGCCCCTTGGGATGGGGCAGGAATTCCAATTTTACAACGTAATACCCTTATCCACCTAAGATGATTCTGACCAAGTTTGAATAATTTTCTGCTGAAAATGGATTAAATATACACAAAAGTGTTATTTCCCTATATAAACTATAGTAAATCTTACCCCCTCCCACGTGGAAAAGGGATAGCTCGGGGGTCCTGAAATTTATAATTTAAATAAAGCCCCTGATGATCTTTCCATCCATGCAGAGAAAATGACTGTAGTACCTTGAGTCTGGAGAAGAAGATTTTTGAAATATTGGTAAATTTTCCCTATGGGGCCCCGCCCTGGCCCCTAGGGTTGGGGTAGGAATACCAATTTTACAATTTAAAACCACCTTTCTCCCAGGATAATTCTCACCAAGTAAGAATAATTTCCTACAGAAAATTGTCAAATATACCCTAAAGTGTTGTTTCCCTATATAAACTATAGTAAACTGTACCCCCTCCCCAAGGGGGAACGGATAGCTCGGGGGTCCTGAAATTTACAATTTAAATAAAGTCCCTGATGATCTTTCAATCCAAGCAGAGACAATGACTGTAGTTCCTCTGAGTCTGGATTGGTTAATTTTCCGTTTGGGGCCCCACCCTGGTCCCAGGGGTTCGGGTAGGAATCCCAATTTTACAATTGTGTAACCTCATCTACCAAGGATGTTTCTGACCAAGTTTGAAAAAATTCCATCAAATGGTTCTTAAGGTGGCCCCACACTTTACCACGGCCCGACCATTCCAGAGGAATGCACAAAGGGCTTGCCCGAAGGCGGACATCTGTATACCAAACCCCCAGGAAGATTTGCGTCGGCAAAAGGACGGTGCTGCTTGGTTTGACCTCTACCTTTCAACCTTTCTGGCTTGGGTGACCGTATTTTACCGCCAAATAAATACAATAATTCTTTACATCAAATCGGTTGCAGGAATTCTTTTTAAGTTAACAGAAAGTACTTGGTGGTCGGATGGCGCAGTGGAGAACAATCGTACCTTTCACCAAGGCGACTAGAGTTCGATTCCCCGATCGGTCGTGAAAAGGTATGGGGTCACCTGTCCGACCACGCATTTTTTTGTCCACAGTAAGACCTCCTGCGCGCTAACATCCGGGCTATCAAAAGTGATTAGCATAAATTGAAATAATTTGTGTTATAATTGTAAAATAAATAAAGATTACAAGGTTCCCCCTTTTGGCTTTTCGGTTATTCCAAAGAAGTCGTTTAAAGGTTTTCCAAACTTTTGATCCTCGTGACCGTGGATATTGATTAAATCTACTCATTTTAACAAACCTGATAGTCCTTCATCCAAGCATGCTACTAGTCAAATATCATATTTATGTAGGCTTTTTGGTTTTTCAGAAGGAATATTTTCAACGTATTTGACCCCTAGGCCTATAACCTTGAATATTGGTTAAGGATCATTCATTTGAACAAAGTTGATAACACTTCAACCCAACATGCCAAAGGCTAAATATTATTACCCTCAACCTTGTGGTTATTTGAAGGAAGTCTTTTTAATTTTTAATACATTTTAATACTGTGGCATGGAATTTTGGTGAATGTCATTCATTTGAACAAGATTGGTAGCACTTCATCTGAGCATGGTACTGGTCAATATCATACCCATAGCCCTGTTAGTTATTCGGGTTTTACAAAGTTTTAGATACATTTGGCCACTTTGACCTTGAATGATGGTGAACAAAATTGACATCCCTTCATGTTGACATGCTATTGGCCAAATATCATCATCCTAAAGTTTTGGGCATTCGGGAGAACTTGTTTAAAGGTCTCCAAAACGTTTGGTACCTGTGGTCTTAAAGTGATTCATCATGAGCAGACTTGATAGCCATTCACTATATAGTATGCTTCTGGCCAGATAGCCATTCACTATACAGTATGCTTCTGGCCAAATATCATCACCCTATGCCTTTTGGTTAATCAGAAGTTGTTTTAAGGTTTTCAGCATATTTGACCCCTAAGACATTGAATAGTGAATAGGGTCATGCATATGAATAAGCTTGATAGTTTGGTTTTAATTTGTACGTCTTGTGAACAACTTAGGTCATTTAAGGATGTGTTTTTATGTGTGTAATGGATCAGTGCTTGTGTGCTGAGGGCAGGGAAAGCTTGGTAGAACTTCACCCGAACATATACTACTGGCAAAATACATGTACAATCACTCTTTGTCAGAGCTACACATATATTTCCACATATATAATACATAATATATTTCTGATTTGGTATTATGTCTCTTAAATATGAAGACCATCAGTTACGACTGCGCTTCTATGTAATAAACATTGTGTGTCAGCATCACTCTTTCCTTTTCCTATGGCCACCCTTTCCCCCCTTTAATCTGATCGACATATATTTTGTATGTTTTGTATGCTATGTATCAATAATTATAATTATGAAGGGGGAGAACAGCCAACGCCGTTCCAATATTAGGTAGGATCCTTTTGTTGGGTGTTGGCTGGACTATGGATACCTTGACGGTATGCCGGGTGTCCACTCCTACCCCTACTATTCATTATAATTATTGCATAGTGTTGTTTTATGTGATAGAATAATTACTAAGCAAGGACAATCTCATAATGGTGGACCAATTCAAAACCTCAGTTTGCATCTTTCTGTTTATTCATTTTTGTCATTCATATAGTAAAAAAAAATCTAAAGAGAATGTAAAATCCTTGATTTACCTACTTATTAACAAATCCCTACAAAATGCATGCATATTTTTTTATATTGATTTGAATCTACCAACACAAATCTGCCAAATGATTTCTTTTTTAATTATCTTAATTGTGAAAATCAGAATGCAGTATCCATGACTGGCCCCAAAACTCATGGCTGGATGACCAGTGGAGGGAATCCTGTCATGGATGCTGGATTCGAGGCTCTCAAAAATTATACATTTTGGAAAACATAGTGAATAGACTATTTTATATATTATTACAACTCTTGTCCTTACTTCCAAACTCAACTCTTGTCCTTACTTCCAAACTCATATCTCAAATTTCAACATTTTGTGTTTCATATTTAAAATAATCAACTTTGAAATTTCAAAATAACAACATACTATATTATATATATACACATATTTATATACTCATTGTTACCTTTAGGAGAGAACTAATATCGGCTATGGCTGTTGTTCAATCCTTTTTCTAAATGAAATAAAATTTGTTGAAATGAAATCCAGAAGGATATATTTTATGACTATTGACACATCCGACTCGTTTGACCTATTTGTTAATATGTATACAGGTCGCAGTACAAATGTTTGGTGTACACATACAAGGCACTGAATGGAACAGCTCTCCAGTACCTACAGGAGCTTGTTACCCTGTATCAGCCGTCACGATCACTGCGGTCGGAGACAGAATCATAGCTGTGTCCCAAAATCTGGTACTTTGACCTATGGAATCTGGTGCTTTGGGAGGGTTTCGGCCATGTTTTAAAATAGCTTACCATCAGCCATTAGGAAGTCAAACACCCTGGCCGAATTCAAGAGGGAAATCAAAACTTTCCTTTTCACATCTGCATTTTAGACTCTTTGCACAGAGGTCATGTACATACCAACCTTTATTTATTCGTTTTGTACACATTGTGATGATTATCTTCTTGCTAAATGTATAATGGTGATTGTAAGCCATTTTTGTTTCACAATTATAGCTAATACTGTTATCCATATGTTGTAATTTTACAAATTATACAGGGCGCTATATAAATGTCGTATATAATAATTATTGTCTAGAGGATTTAGGTAACTTATTTTGAACAAATCTGATAGCCCATCACTCCAGCATACTACAGTTCCGATATCATATACGACCCTTTGCCTTTTAGTTATAATTACTCATTTTCCATTTGTAAAAAGACAAGAGGCCCATGGGCCTAAACGGTCACCTGATATATTTATACAGAGAGTTGATTTGGTTTTTAACATGAACAGAAATATTATTCAAAATGACAAAAAAACAATAAAAACACCTTATTCAATATCTAGCATACAGATTTAAGACTAAAAACTATTTCAAACTAGCACCTCCAATTCTTAACAAGGAAAATGAAGAAATTTTAGCACACTGACTCCTTTGGGCCCCACCCTACAGCCCTTGGGGTAGGTCTGGCTCAAAATTTTCAAAGTATCAAACTGTCAACTCAGGGTTATAATTCCAATCAAGTAAGTAACATGTAATATTCAAAGTATCATTTGCCATTATAAACCATAATGATTTTTGCCACCCCCCCCCCCCCCCCCC
>NW_018404017.1:982838-1033782 GCF_002113885.1 Mizuhopecten yessoensis
TCAGCCCCTGGGAGTCAGTCAGGGCTGATATGTGCATACCATTTTTGGCCCCACCAATCAAATACTGATAATGCTAACCCAAATTGAATTACTTCCAATGGAAATTAAACAAATGTTGGTCCAAAATGTGATTTACCTATATAAACTTGAGTAAAGTGTACCCCCTCCCCAGAGGTAAACGTGAGACCCCAGGGTCTTGAAATTCACACTTTTGGTAAAGCAACTCAAGACCCTTCCATCTATGAAGAGTATTTGATTCTACCATATCTGCATCTTGAGAAGAAGATTTTTGAAATTTTAGTCAATTTGACCCTTTTTGGCCCAACCCATCAGCCCCTGGGGGTCAGTCAGGGCTCATATGTGCATACTATCAAACTGCTATCTAATACTGATAATGCTAACCTAAATTGAATTACTTCCAATGGAAATTAAACAAATGTTGGTCCAAAATGTGATTTCCCTATATAAACTAGTAAAGTTTACCACCTTCCCGGGGGGGAAAGGCGAGACCCCAGGGTCAAGAAATTCACAATTTTGGTAAAACACCTCAAGACCCTTCCATCTATGAAGAGTATTTGATTCTACCATATCTGGGTCTTGAGAAGATCTTTTTTGAAATTTCAGTCAATTTGACAGTTTTTGGTCCTGCCCCTCAGGCCCCTGGGGGCTGGGGACCAAACCGGCCGCAATTTTCGTTGACCTTTGGCCATGGAAGGTTTCTGCAAAATTTCATTGAAATTGGTTCAGGGGTTTTGGAGAAGAGGTCGAAAATGTAAATTGTTTACGGACGCACAACGCACGGCGGACAAAGCAGGAGAAAAAGGCGATCGCAAATGGTCACTTGAGACTTTGTCTCAGGTGACCTAAAAACTGATGCCGGATGACAGATACCAACAGCAGGCACTTCATGAAATGCAAGATAAAAACGACAAAAAGATATGATTTTGCTAAATAGTTTTAATTTCTTTCATTCACTTACTAAATCAGTCATGTTAGATAAAATACATCTCACATTTAACACGGAAATGACACTACAGTTAAAACACATAAGAATGTCTTACAAAATTGCCGATACTCCAGAGAAACAAAGGGAGACAAAACGTATATAAAATCAAATAATATTGAAATTTTTAAATTTCATTCATGTTTAAAATAAAAAATTAATTTACCTAATATAAATATGTAAATGGAATAAATTGATTTGATCTATTAAATTAAAAATTACTCAGTCGATCAACAACTTATATTCTGACATCAGAAAATCTAGCCTCTTAAGTTAAACATAACACAGTCTAAAATCACTTTAAATCTATATAAATCAATCTTATAAAACAACCAGTGATGGCTTCATTTATTTAAAATAAATTCAAACACTCAACATTTATTTGAAACTATTAAAAGGAGTTAGCAACAGCTCAATGATATTCAGATTATTTCTCAATGAACAGAACAAATAGTGATGTGATTTATTACCCCATACTGTGAGTATCGGGCAAGTTCTCATCCATAGCGCTTTTATTCAGCAAATGAAAAACTTTCAATAATGTTTTGCAGCTCTTTTATAGGAAAACCTAGTTGATGCAGAATTATTTTTAAACAAGTGTATGGATTAATACACAGTACATGCCTCGGTTGTTCTTGACAGTGTTGCTATAAGTACTATTTCACATGTCCATTCCATTCAAGTTCATAAAACTTTTCTGAATTTAAAGTGTTTCCAACTTAAACAGTTCAATGAAATTAAAAGACAGAAATTATTGTGAAAATTAAATGTGACTGTCTATATTTGGAGTATCAATCAAATTTCAGCTTCACCTTTCCACTACCACTAACAAGTATTCCCAGATCACAAAATGTCCTCTCATCCAAACCGATGGACATTCACACAATAAATGCATTTAGGAAAGTTCAAGTAATCTTAAAGTAAAAGGATCAAGTGCTTCAGAATATACACTTCCTTGATAAATGATGGCCATGATGTCTGGAGCTTAATTAGAAAAACAATTTAGAACTATTTAGCTACATGAAGGATATATGCTACTTTACTGCGACTTTCTCCTTTCCAAAGATATCCGCAATAAAAAAAACTCTCGTTAAAAATAATCAACGTCATTAGCAGCTATTTCAAAACTGATCATATATGAGAGCGATGGATTGCACTGTTTAAAAGAAATAAATTGCACTAACGTTATAAAGTAAGTAGAATTTTGTATAAATACGTATATACCCAACCACCTATGATTTTCAAATAAAATGGCCTCCCAACTCTGCAGCACAATCAATTCTGGAATAACCTGGATTCAATATATAGATTTTTGTCTGTCTTAACAGACACAAAAGTCGACTTATAAACGCAATTACATTCAGGTTAATATTCGTTAACAATATCTGTAATTTGAAGACAAAAAGGAAATGATTTGACTGTTACTGTAAGACACTGGTGTATTCAGCAAGGTAGCATATAACCTTACTTTCTTATGTGCAGATATCAACAGTGAATTTGTTAATTCATTATAAAAAGCCATGAGTGCATATTATAGTTTACAACTGTGAAAAATAATACAGGAACCATGACCACTATCTACTCCAACAATTTTGCCATTTGTGGATGATATAAACTTTCTGAACAAAGAAATGGCATGTTGTTATGAAACATTTTTGTTTGTTCTGAACAAAATAGTACTCAAACGATGATATACATATTGATGTGGAATACTTCATTTTAAATTGATGTGAAAAAAGGTAAATATCTTCTTTTCATATGAGAAATAAAAATATCTTGATTATATACTAGTTACAAGTTCACTATGTTCGTATGATATCAAAAACGGAAGAAAACAATAACGCGTTACATAACAACACTTGAAACATTTCAACACACCACAATCTCCATTCTTTATGTTTCCTTTTTTTCTTTATATTGTTTTACATTTACAAGTAAGTGTGACGATGCTTTCACGGTCAGATGTTGAGCTAATACTCGCCGAATACCACACTTTCTTCCCACATAAAGACAAAGAGAGCTACCAACCAAGTTAACAAGACTGAGTGATATATGGTGAAAATACTTGTTAATGTTTAAAGATGAATAAAATTCTTTTTAAAACTCTTTGATTCCCTGTATCAATATTCACAGTTCCAATGTTTCTATGAAAACCATATATGTAAAGTAAAAAGAAAATACATAGGGTTGATTTTCTCAATTTATCTAATATAAATTTTGCATGGTTTCTGCAAATCTATAAAAAGTCACTTTGATAACCCCGAAGTTAACAGAGAGCTATATGTTATAAATAAATGTTTATATATTGAGTTATGTAATCCCTAGCCAAACATTAAGGAAATCAATGCGTTTGAACAACAACAAAACAATAGATGAAAGCATTATACTGCATTGACACAAAGTTTAATACAAAAAAATCACTGCTAGAATATTGTGAATGTACTTGTATATAAAACACAACCTATCATAGTGACCTAATCATACACTCAATGTATCATCTTGGTTTTAAATAAACACACAACACATTTCATTTAATGAACACATCAATGAAATGTCAGCGCTAAGTAACTCTGGCATTTTTCAGTAGATACCTATTATATTGTCCTTTCTTCTGCATGAAAATCTGTGAGAGTTGATAAAAGAAGTTGCAAGTTTGTTTTAATGTTCAAATTAATATATGTGAATGGATAATTTCAGAATTGAAGAAATTTCATCATCTGTAAATTTATTTAACAAATGAATTAATACCAAGCAAAAGCTTGTCACTCATAGGATATGGTAATTATAATTTCTTCTACATTAATGATAACTTTTATTACATTTTTTACCATATTTTGCATCCTAAACATGATCATAGTGTATAACAAATACCAATATATATAATCTTCAAATTATTTAAGATAATTTTTAATGATCAAAATCTAATTGTAATGCTTCATGATTATGCTATGCAAATTGAAATTGCTGCCACTTCAAACTCCTTTTTTCCCCCAGATTTGTAAAAAAAAATAAAAAATCTACATCTCTAATAAAACAATCAAATCTAATAGAAAACTCACATCACAAGAATTATTCAATGATAGTTCCTAACATATCATGATGCTCCAAAGTTTGAACACTATTCTCACTTCCTATGATGCATTTAATTGAATTTAAAGTTATTAAATATATTAAAAATAAACATTTCATTTTCATAATTCCATTGAAAAACTATGTTAACGTGTACCTCTGACAGATAGGCTCAAGAAAAAACGATGTAAATGTATCTGACCGATAGGTTCGAGTTTAATGCGTACCTCTGACAGATAGGCTCGAGGAAATTGTCTCCCCTTGGTTGTCTTGAGGAACATAAATATCCAATGCTTGAATGGGGTCTCATGCAAAAAAATACATTTAAAAGGAATCAATTATTACTCTTAGTCTGTGAGGAAAGATGAAGAAACAACCACATAAAACTAACAAAAATGAATATGGATATGTTAATCACATTATGTGTGAAAACAGACCATGCACAAAAAAAATGATATAAATACTTAGTGCACAAGAACTGGTTACTTTCATTCTTTTATTGAAAACCATGTATTCACTTTCAACTCTAGATGAAAACCATATACAATCACAAAATCTGCAAATTCTATTCACCCAGCTAAACAAATGTCTAGATGAAATCACATATATATCCTTGGGATTTCATATACAGAAGAAATATCAAGAACTTTGCCAGTGAATGATAACATATTTATGATCAACTCCAGATAATTTATGAAATGATTTATCAGATGGCATCTCTTACTCATCATCTACCTCCTCCTCCTCATCTTCAGCCTCTTCCTCAATCTTCGCTGCAGCAGCTTTCTTTGATTTTCTACCACGTTTCAAATACTCTTTGCCATCTTTAGCTGTCTGCTGCATTGTTCCGGCCCGTTTCATTGATGGTTTTGGATTTGACTGAGATCTTGTTTTCCTACCTTCATTTACATTGATGTCTGGAACTACATAGGCCGCTACAAGGTAACAAAAGTTTTATCAAATATTGGTAATTCAACTGTATCTGGAAAAAATATTCAGAAATGACAGTGCAAGGAAGTCCTATTAAATAGACCAAACACATGGTAAGACAAGCATGGATGCATAATGTACTCATTATAATATTGTTAGTTAAATTTTCTCTTTAGCCAACAACAGTATTTTGATAATGGCTTGAAGAAATCCTCAACCCTCGGGGGATTATAAGGTTATCTAACCCTTGGCAGAGCCTTTGTTTGAACAACCAAAATAATTTCCCCTCTGCTAAGATGTTTCACTTAAACCCCCACACTATCCACACTTTAACCGGTGTTTAGATATCCTTTTCTCTCATTTCCCTGTGTGTAGGATACCCTGGGCATAAAAGAGTCTTACAGTCTCACCCTAGGGTTGAGACGGGGGGGATCCCCCTATTCATAACAATGGTATGGTGTCACATCAACAATCGATGACGTCACGTCAACAATCCATCAACGTCACGTCAAGCCTGAGTTTATCCTGTAAAATTTACATTACATTTTGTATATGATACAAAATAGGTGAACAGGGCAAGATGAGAATAATTTACCCCCTTGTGGGTAATATAGGGGATTCTCCCACCCTTCACAGGTGTGTCTCGGCAGAGCCTCGAGTTAGACAATCAAAAAACATCACCCCTCAGATTGGAGATTTCTCAGTCACACCCTCAAGGTAGGGGAAGATTCTTTTATTCTCTTACCCTGGACAGATTTATCCTTACTTTTACTGGTGTGAGATTTCCTTGAGACAAGCTACACGTGCTCTTTGCACGTTCTCCACAATAAACCTGATGTCACTGATGTGACCCGGAAGAAGAACTATTTTTATGAAGTCACACACATACACAAGATCGTCTGCAAATCTTGTCGTGTTAACATTTGACATCAAAGAAGACGGGATTGATTTTAAATTGTTTAAAATCGATGATCTGGTCAATTTTGGATCATATGATGTGTTAAGCGTCTGAAGCATACATATAATATTAATACTCTATCCACGTGTTCCTGTTTACAAACAATATTTTTTGTCTTAAANGGGGGGGGGAAGATTCTGAAGTTGCCAAACACTCGGCAAAGCCTTGTGTTTGGCAACTTTAGAAGTCCCCCCCCCCCTTCGAGTTGAGATCCCCCTATCTCAACCCCAAGGGGGTTAACGATTTTATTAATCTCAACCCTTGGCGAAAGATACCTAAGTTGACCAACACTCGGCAAAGCCTCATATTTGGCAACTTAACAATCTTCCCCATCGGGTTGAGATTCCCCTATCTCGCCCCCATGGGGATGACAGATTCTATTAATCCTCCCCCATTCAACAGAGATATCCACATTTCTGGACAGGGAGAGGTACCCTGGTCTTACGCTTGGATAAAGACGAGGAATTTTCCTGTCATAACAATTGTATAACCCCACGTCAACAATACGTTGGTGTCACATAAACAAGGCAATGACTACATGCCACCAAAAGCAGATCATGGAGGATAACTCTGATCTGCTTGAAACTAAGAAATAACGTTTACATTTTGTGAAATTACCACTTGCATTTTATATGGGAGAAAAATAATCATTCCCCACTTTAGGAGCAAGACAAAAAAAATCAATTGGTGTAAGATTCTAGCCCTCAGCAAACCCTCAGGCTCGACATTTAAGAATCTTACCTCTGAGTTGGAAATTTTTCTGTCTTACCCTTAAGGTGGTGAAAAATTATATTTACCACCCCTAAACCTCTATGCCTACAACTGCTATCCCCATACCGATCCTTCAATAAAAAGGGATAGTTAATGTAGATCATAACTAAGGAGAAAGGACATGATAACTTAACACCTCAATTAAATCCTCACCTTCTCCGATTGTCTTGGCAATAGATGTCATCTTTTTGGGTGTTGTGGCTGCAGTCTGTTTGAGAGCCTTAGATTCTGACCTCGTGTCCCCAAGTTTGTCCTTTCCAATGTAGTATGCCTTTGCCTCCTGATAAGCAATAAATCAAATGTGTAGTAATATGTTTTGACCATTTGAAATACAAAATGTATGTAATTGTTATATCAGACAACAAACATCCTCATCATGAGAAATCGTTTGTATTATTATCAAATACTCTTTTTTTATCAGAAAACGAATAAACTATGAAAGAAAAATTGTAAACCTGAAAAAGTACAATACATAATTTTCTTATTAAAATACATTCAAAATATGCAGTCACTATGGCTGCAATAAAATATACAAAATTGACTAACTCAGATACACTATTTAGCACTGAACTCAGACCAACTATTTAACACAATAAGAAATTCACTTTTATGTGTTAATATCATTCATTCATTGTCCAATTTTAACCATAGTAAACTAAGCTTTGTTTTGCTTTATTTTTAACTTGTATTTTGAAGTTTGATTTTCACCTTTGCTGTGGCTGCCATTGTGCCCTCTTTGGACATGCGAGATTTTTTTGACGGAGTAGGAGGAGTTTCTTTCGAGATTTCATCAATTTTTTTTTGTTGGCCTCGAGTCATGGCATCCGCGTCTGGTTTGTTTCCTCCCAAAATAGCTTCGGCTTCCTACATTTAGAAGAATTAGACAGTTAATACTAGCAATAGTGATCACTCCAGACAGGTGAGATTTCCGTTGTTTTTTACATTACAGAGTCTACTAATTGCACGAATAACACTATATTAAGTATGTGCAAAATGAAAATCTAATAAAACAAACAAGTACGCATTTTCATTAACTTCTTTAAATACAGGAAATACATTGTTCGTTTAGGTATAAGTGTACATTGTTTACATATGGATGAACATAATTTATGGTTTCTAATTTCGTTTAAATGCCTTTGCTATTTATTACTAGACATAATAAATAATTTCATCCTCCAGTGGATGATCTTGGCTTCGATCTAGATTTTTTTATGTTCAGCCTTACCTGAGCTGTGCCGATCATTGTAACACCCTTAGCCATGCGGGGTTTTTTAGCCGGAGGATCTTCCTTTTCATTAATCTTTACATTCTGACCTCTGGTTTTTGCATCTTGATCAGGCCTGTCATTGCCCAACAAAGCATCAGCTTCCTGAAATATTTACACAATGCCATGTAAACAATTAAGCTGACATATTACTGCCTTTTGTCATTCTCATATTTCCCACCTATGTAAACACTATAATGTTTCATACCAGTGACCATGGTAACATACCAAGGCTTATGATATTGAACACTGTCACAAAGACCTAGTTAAGGTGAGGCATATGAAGATTTCTTTTATAATAACCACTCTTCTTATTATTTCTTCTTCAAAAACAGTGTTTTTCCCTGGCTGCGTTAGCAGCAAGATACAGTATTGTTCTTACCACGATTAGGAAAGTATTTTTTTTGTCAAGCAAGTAAATTTATCATAAGGTCTTATATTTTTCTTTGGCCTCACCTTTGCTGTTACTATCATGGTTCCATCGCGTGCCAGAGCAGGTTTGTCAGCCTTAGGGTCCTTTAGCCCCTGCATCTCTAGAAGCTTGTCTTTACCAGCTGCTTCCAAAAACCCTATTCCTTCCTGCAACATATCAATTTAATGTTATATGTTTATAAAATAATAAATTGCTTGTCTTCACCCTTTGATTACCGATTTTATTAATAAGCTCTGAAAAAAACAAGTTACTTGAGGTAAAACATGCACATGTATACACCTGGAGAACTTAGCAATTCGGAAAAGTAGAATAATTTTATGACGTTTTAATACAAGATTTATAAAAAAAAAAGCAATGATACAATACAATAGATCCAGAGATCATTAAGTTTCTCCTTCTACTTAACTCGGGTTGTCAATTTTTTTAAACTCTCAAATTTTAGTTATACATTTTGAAAAAAAAAGTTTTATGAACTTATGTATTTTTGCAGATCGATAGAATGTAGTGGAATAAAATATGGATTTTATGTCTTTGTTTTCTTTCTTAAATTTGGGTGATTTGATGCAAATATTACATACGAAAAGTATACGGTTTTTTTACTACACAAAGAAGTTAGTGGCGGTGTATTTTGACAAATTCTTGTTTGCTTACCAGATTCGGCACTATGTTTAATGTGTTAAGAGATTCAAATGTATAACATTAACCCTTTAATATGTCGACTCGTCAGCACAACAAACATGTCGCACGGACTGAGTTCACATGTTCAAACACGCGTGTCCACGACAGTCGATACACATGGGGATACACACCCACTTCTATAGTTTTCACAACCGGCAAGTCAATACTATACAGACCGGTTGAAATTAAATCATGCGTTATGACATGACAGCGCGTAAACGAAGCATGGCATACTATGTTGGTATCAATGCATTGCATTCGTGAACAGACAACTCTTGATTTTGTTTCCGTTGCTGTCAAGATGCTTAAATGTAACCCCCTTCCCATTCTTGACCTTTGCTAAACTGTCAGCCATCTTGGAAATCCAAAGATAGCGATACTGTACAATAAATTATAATTTTTGCCTTCAAAACAGGAGACACTCGTATCAACAGATATTGCAAATACTGAGAAAATGATCTAAAAACGTAATGTTGTATCATACTAGTAATACAAATCAACTGTTTGTGCACAAATAGTGTGTATATTGGTAATGACAGAAGCATTCGCAATGGCCGAAATACTGTGCAGACATCGGTAAAGCTGTCAAGATTCAACTTGGTTTTTCTATGTGTGCTTCATGTTGGATTTTTTCCTACCTTGGCAGTAACCTGCATGGTACCATCACGAGCCAAACTGGATTTGGAATCAGCCATATTGAAACGTTACTGTTCTAAATGATCCAGTTGAAAAACCCTATCTATATGTCTGTTCTTCACATGTACTGCTGAATCGGCGATGGAAGCGTGGTCACGTGGACGGCAACCGACATGTTGATTGGTTAACGAAAAAGAGGTTGGTCTCAACCGGGGAAAATGAAAATAGAGTCAACATGTGCTTGTGTTTTGGTAACAAAGTTGTTGTTTTCTTTACAGATTTGGTCAAAATACTCATTAAATCATATGTAAAGTGTAACATTGCTACGTGTTTATTGTTGAGAATATTAAATTGAGTGATTATCATCTGATATTTAAAGATTTATTGAGAAAATGGACAATTTAGTAGAATAAAAGTTTAGAATGTCTACTTTCTTGACTGTCTAGTTAATAAATAATACACTTACCATGGTGTGTTTTCCGTATAAAATATTGTTATGCAAAGTAATTTAATGTACTTAAGTTGTATTATGGTTAAGTGATACTATACAAAGGTAACACATTTGAAAATTACTTACTTTTATGTGCAATACAGAGGTTCATGTATGTAGACGCGGGAAAATGTAGTAACTGATTCATTGAAAATAACATACATTTAGGAATTAAAAGAACAGAAGGATGACGCAAGATGTCCATTAGAAGCATACATTGATTATTACTTTTGTGATATTTGGTAAGTTATTATTTCATGTACTCCTAACTTCAATCAAACATTTAGAAAGCAAAATCTAGATGTCGGTTAATTATAAAGGGCAGTGTCTTTCCGGATCACCAGCACATATGTGTGTTTATTCTTGCAAGAATAAGAAATTATTATGTCATTTTCATTCAAACATAATTGGGAGATAAAACCTTGCTATAGCCATCTTTAATGTTCATGAAGCGTTCGGGACAGTCCTAGTTCAGGCTAATGGATACGGGAAATATATAGAATCTTCGATTTCATGCACAAGACTGAAGAAAAACTATTGCAATGGTAGAAACATATAGGGCAGTATCATGAGAAATCTAATCGGGAAAAGTTTTTTTGTTATTATAATATGTGGCATATCGAGATATTTCATAAATTCCAGATCTATTGAACTTCAGTGCGTTTTTTGTTATCAAAAATATAAATTGTGTTCATTATGGACACCCCTCCCCTACGTAAACCAATATGTCCTAATTCACCTACACAGGGGCGGGTCCAGGTGAGGGCGTAATGGGGGAATGCCCCCCCCCCCTCCCCTTTCAAAAAAAAACAACAACACAAAACCATCGTAATCTGCTAATATTATATTGAATATGGCAATTTATCATATTCATTAATTAAACACATACTCTGATTTCTTTTTATACTGAATCCCCCATCCGATGGGTGATCCGTAGTTTATTAGCAAAAAAAAAGATCCAATTTTTTTTCGACTCGCTCCGCTCGGCAACAGATTTGATTCTACGCCCCCTCTTTCAAATATCCAAGAAACGCCCCTGCTACATGTATATGGATATATGGCCATATTAATTCCTCGCTGGAACATCAGCGCATTGGATGGTCCAAAACCGAAGAACTGGGTAGGGTTCCAAAATAAGACTACGAGTTCTGGTTGACCGATACACGTTTCATTAGTAACCACTCATGATTAATCTTATCCGCAGGTTTGATTTGGTTTTATATTGCTCAAAATTAACAGCCAATGTTATGCAAGATCGTGCCTCCCTAAATGTGTAATGTATGCATTCGTGTATTGCTGGATACAGGGTATATGTTGGTGTATTGCTGGCCCTGGTGACAGGGTATATGTTGGTGTATCTGCCTCCTGGTGACAGGGTATATGTTGGTGTATTGCTGGCCCTGGTGACAGGGTATATGTTGGTGTATTGCTGGCCCTGGTGACAAGGTATATGTTGGTGTATCTGCCTCCTGGTGATAACGCTGATATGATGCCGACTTAAGAGTGCTACCTCACTGAAATATCACGCGGAAGGCATCCAATACAGTACTTCACCCGGTCACACTATACTGACGATGGGTAAACCATTTGGTGAGATAAATCCAAATGCTGAGTGTTAATAAGGGGAATAACAACTACCATGTTTAAGGACTTTGGTCAATCCCGGACTGGGGACAGAGCCAACTACCTAACCCACTTGGGCGAACACTCAACACTAAGGTCAAAAGTGAAGTATTGTCAAGCAAGACGGTTGGACAACGAGATGCTGGGTTATAGAAAGCATGTCTATTCTTTCCCCACTCTTTAAAACAGAAGCTGTGGACAATCCGTACATTTGCATTGCATAGGTACCACCTCATGTATACAGTGCTGGAAAAAATGAGTGTTGGTTTTGTTCACTTAGGAAATATTCAGTCCTTTTGTTGTTGTATTGGAACTGGACAGGGTCAAAAGTCGACGACCAAGTAGCTCAAATGGTAGAGCGTCCCTCTAGAGTTCGAAGGGTCCCGGGTTCGAAGCCCGATCTGGCCATGCATTGTCGCCCATGTTATGTTATGTGATGTGCGTGTGACCAACCATTGTTTCAAGTACTGGATGGATGCTTGACGAGGGGATACCTAAATCTGCGTTGTAAATAGTGTCCATCTTTAGGTCGGAGGGCCCCAGGTTCGAACCCCAGTCTGGCTGTGTATTTCCCTCACTCCTGTTACACTGCTATTAACATATGCCACCTAGGTCTTCCTATCCAAGTAAAAGTAACAATTCATTAATTTATAAGGTCTTATAAGTAACAACGACAGTATATGGTCCATGTTTTTCACACTATAACTAGAATTTGATATTATGTTACACCTAGCCATCTCTCATTGTATATATAATATTGGTTTACGTAGGGAAAGGGTGTCCATAATGTTCCTGTGACTTAAACTGTGCTTCATCCCTTTGCTGTATGTATACTTATGGCAAAACAATACGGTCCGATATGGATACGAACAAACAAATGTCCAAACAAAATGTACGGGGAAGAACTCATCTTGAAGTTGTGTATTCAGGTGAATTACACAAAGAAGACACTTTTTCGACAAGATATTGTTTTCGCCTTTAATAGGTTTTGGCTACCAGTCACCCGAAGGGATATACGTTGACACCAGCATACTATACACATATTATGTCATATCTGAAGCGTGGAGGCCTTATACGCCTACTGGCACGGAGAGACTTAAGATTGAGATAAGATATGTTATATCTATCATATGTTGTCATACTTTTGTTGGGGTGTTCCCTGAACGCATACATCTGTAGAACATTAGATAGAAACATCAAAGAGAGGGTAATTATAGTTTGTATCATTTATGTACTATATTTACCGGAGATATTTTACCTGTAGATCTACCTATGATTTTACAGGTAAAAAGTTATGATTTTTATATAACTTCCATATAAGTTTCCAAAGAATAATATCATCATCATCATCATCATCATCAGTGTGAAGGAAAACTACATGTATTGGGGAAATAATACTTCTTAAAACTATGATGCATTCAAATATATTTTAAAAGATGTTCAATAATTATTATTATTATTTTCTTTATTTCCTCCAGAAATGAAGAGTTACAGAAAATGAATTCACAATCATGGTCACACCCTTACATAGTGACAGACACCTGCACATGGACAGACACACACATAAGAGAATAATAATAGTACCCGCATCATACCATAACGTACTATAAACACAACACAATGATGTAATAGTTACTATTACAGTCATTATACGGTGATAATTATGAAGATAGACAGTATAACACTAATCATACATTACATCACACGTTGATATAATGGACATATTTACACTCCTCAAACTACATTATCTTATAATAGTATAGACAGTAATACACTTCTCGTACTAAGTAATCATAGAACATTGTAATAAACAATATTACAAGCATCACACTATAAATTATGTAGCATTATTATAGACAGTATTACTCTTACATAAGTCTTACAATACAATCATACATTGAGTAGAACCCGTTGCACGAAGTCATACAATCTAGTCATACAGTGGTGTGAAATACACAACATACAATATAATAATGAACTTGAAGAAACAGAGCAGCCATGCAATGATTTCAGTTGTAGTAATACATGTCACAAGTTTAATTCATACAATACAAACAATATTATGAATGGTAGTAAGTTGCACTAATCATGCAGCCCAATTGTGCAATGGTATAACAGGAAAGACGTAGGAAATGCTTGCCTACTAATATGAATACAGAAATATATGTATTTCATGTATTAATCTTGCTGAAGCGTGAGGTCATATTACTCAGTATACAACATTCAAATATCTAAGGATAAATTACATAGTACCACTGTATTGAAGAATTTTAGTAATAATAACAATGGCTTTTATTCTAAAGTCCTCCAGTTCATATGGAGATAAGTCATAGTTGAAAATACCACCAAGAAGAACATGAAGTAGATGGTAAATAGATAAAACACAAAATCTACATCTTTTACAGTACTGAGTACACACCAGAGCTGGTCACGTACTAGCTCTGTGTGTGAGCATTCGAGTACACTATGCTTAATAGTATCTTTGTGCATAGATCCACAGTAATGACACAAATATATATTTTCACTATCGCGCATTTCAACACAAAGTTTAACAACTTTCTTAAAACATGGACTGTATTGTGGAAAGCGTAAAGCAAGTTTCCATATGGCATACGGTTGTATCTTATCATGTAAAAGAGTGAAGCGAGAGAAGTCCCTATCAGCGTTCATCCTTTCACATAAATTAAACTGTTCATAGTGTTTTACATGGTCATTGACTAAACGCTGTAAATTTTAGATTGGCACATGTGATAGTTTGTTTTGATTTATTAATTTATTATGTATAATAGCTGTTCTTAACAAAATTATGATATGGTCTATATATTTTTACATTAAGATGATTGATCCCTGTTATGTAACTATATGTTTTTATACTGCGTAACTATATACTTGTACGATGTAATTGTGATATATGACACTATGATAAACAAAAATGACTTGAATTGGCTTGACTATATTGCTTAATTCATGTTTATCTGGACAATTGGGACACTTGACACATGATCAACAGTGATGGTTTATTACTATACTGTACGATAAGCATGGACATTTCGAATATCCGATCATGATCTATCCGTTTCTTGATAGTTACATTTCGTCTTCAACAGCACACGGTGTTAACTTATGGCAATTGATTTTATATTAAAGTTCTTTCTCGGAACATCATGATTTCAGGAATAGATTCTAATTGAGATTTGCTGGTTGATGAAGTAAAGTTTTATGGTAGCCATCGTTATTTCGTTGGCAACTATGCTATTTCCTTGTCTGATGATATCAAAAATTCATTTTGTTATATCATGGTCATAACAGTGCCTTGCTTTTTCTTTGCCACGTATACGTTGGTTCTCAGTTTGAGGTCGTGATATGACTTGGCAATGATTTGTCCTATTTTAGCATGGTGGGTGTCGTCAGTGAAGCCAAACACGCTTAGCCTTCCAGAACACTTGGTCTTATTTCTTTGTGCTTTTCCAGCGGTCTTAACATAAATCTTTAATTTTTCAATGACAGATAGATGTTATGTATCTTTACTTTAGCAAGGCATTTGACACTGTCCCTCACAAACGGCCGTTGTTTAGATTAGAACAATAGGGGGTTCAGGGAAGCTACTCCAATGGATAGAAAGTTTTCTAAGCGGCGGGGTGAAGCAAAAGGTGGTGATCAATGGAGAAATATCCAATTCCAGGAATGTAACTAGTGGTGTCCCACAAAGTAGTGTCCTAGAACCACTTTTATTCTTGATTTTTGTCAACGATATGCCGCAAGTCGTACAATCCATAACTAAATTATTTGCTGATGATTCCAAGTTATACTCCGGAATTTCGAATGACGATGATAGGAATACTCTTCGGGACGATATCCACAGGTTATGTTACTGGACAAAAGATTGGAACATGAAACGAAATGCAAAACAAATTAACACGTGTCAGTAAGCAATCAAACCATCGACTCGGCTCACACAACAAAATTTGGACAAAATGAAGTAACCATTGATAAAGTGATCAAAGAAAAGGATTTGGGAGTTATATTTGACCATAAACTAAATTTTACTGACCATGTTAACGAGTGTGTCTCCAAAGACAACAGAATTCTCGGACTAATATTTCGGACATTCTCATTTATAAACAAAGACATGTTTATCCAATTGTTTAAAAGTTTAGTGCGGCCACACTTGGAATATGCCACCTTCATATGGTCTCCAGTGTTTGAAAAAAAACAAATTGCCCTTGAAAATGTCCAACGCAGGGCAACAAGACGCCTACCATTCTTAAAAGGACAATCCTACACTGGGCCTTCCTAGTTTGAGATATAGAAGATTGAGAGGAGATGTCATACACATCTATAAAATCATGTATGACATTGACATTTTGGACAAGGACAAAATTATTAAAAGGGCTACAACTAGAGGACATTCCAAAAAAACTGTTTAAGAGAAGGATGAGGCTCAACGTAACCAAGAACCTGTACAGAAGTAGGGTCGTGGACGTGTGGAACTCTCTCCCAAATATAGTTGTAGAGGCCCCCTCCTTGAATAGTTTTAAATCTTGGCTAAACAATCACAGGCGTCATCATCACCAAAAATGTGTACGTACATGTTACTCACAACCGGACATGATTAGAGAACAGTATCAAGATGCGTCCCAAGAATCTTGATCAACTTAATTTGACGTCGACACTACATGAAAACTAATTGATAACTTATTCATTCATATTTGATCATAGATGTGTCAGTATTGACTTTGGTTTTTATTTTGTTTTCTTGAAATAATTAAGAGAAAAGACCAATGTTATCTCTCCGATGTCTTTGTCAGGAAATTCTCGAGGATTTCAAACAGTAAGTGGTGTGTTAAGTGAAAGGAAGTGAGAGAGTTCAAATTCAAAGCAACAGGTGGGGTTAAATGGAGAACATCCAAATTGTATCCTTTAATTTATTCCGCTCGTGTAACACGAAGAAACAATTAGAAAAATGTAAAACACTAGGCCGTTGAAAACGGACCTTTGCTTTGTCGTTCAGAAATATGAATATGTTGTTTACCTTGACTAGGTAAATTTGACATACTTTTGAAAAATTGACCTACATTACTAAAAAGTGTCATTGGGTTCAGAAATGAACTGAGAAATGTTATTCCACCTAATGAGGTCACCGTGGCCTACTTTTGAAAATTCACCTAGATTACATAATGATGCGTTTGGATTCAGAAATGGACTTAAAACTGTTGTTTCACCTAATTATGTCACTATGACCTACTTTTGAAAAATTGACCTACATTATGAAAAAATGCCTTTGGGTTCAGAAATGAACCCAGAACTGTTGTTTGACCTAATTAGGTAAAAACCTACATTTAAGAAATTGACCTGCATTATCAAAAATTGGATTCAGAAATGTAATTAGAACCGTTCTTCCGCCTAATTAGGTCACTAACTTAAAATTTAGTATGTTGTCGATGGTAGTAATATATCTTAACATGATGGAACTCATTAGTTACCTCACTCAGTGTTCACCCTCATATGCCACGATAACATTTAAGTATGTATGGGGTTGATTAACACTTTTTTAAAATTTTGCGGGACTATAATAATGAACTAGATATGATATGCGGAATATGAAAAAGACGAGATATTGAATATTTATCGCATTATTTCATCATGTAAATTATATATGCAATTTCTCTGTAGGAGGGAATCAGTTACAATGACCTACATCAATCACCTATTAACTGTATAGTGACAGCACCTGAATCGATTAGTGTAAGTGTCAAACCGCTGTATTGTTATAGCAAAGTCATACTACAGTCAAGATTGTTAAACATTTTTAAGCAGTTTGACAGATACATCCATTGTTGTTTAAAGAAAAATAGGCCAGCTTGACATTACTTTATCAATAAACCGCCTCCATGCCCAATGTCGTATAGTCAACAGACTAACTATCATGTGTCTCAATCAAACTTTTAATATACAACTGGAATAGAACATCGCTTAGTTGTTAATATATTTGGAACGAAATATTAATCTGTTTCAAAATGTCAACGAGTTTGCACATCAACTTCATTGCTTTATTACAACAAGAGGACCGAAAGTAGGGACAATATACGCTCGTCCCATGCCAATCTGACATACTTAAAATCCTTCTGATGCATTTTTGTATCTGAATGTATGATTATATGGAAATAATGTAAGGAGAAGAAACAGCATTTTTATTACTCAGTAAATTCGAGAACTATTCCTGTGAATTTTGTGAACGGAGAATACACACTATAATTTACCAACTTAAGCTGAAGTCATACATATACATGTTCGCATATCCGTTATGACCTTTGAAAAAGCCGAGTTGTAACTGCCTCGCCAGTGTTCATAATTAAAACCATGAAAATAGAAAATGAAGCTGCTCCTTATTGCCAAAAATCTATTCATTTTACACCATTATTAATTACTGACAAAGGATAAGTGTATATAAGGCCCTTATTAGGGCCCCGGTATATCCGGAAGTTTTATCTCCTTAATTTGTTCAAAGATGTCTTATTGTATCACATGCGCAAAAACTAAGGCAAATGTTTCATCGTTTCATCCTTTTTTAACCAAGTCTCATCAGAATCCTGTCATATTTGACAAAGGTGCGGAGACCGTCGACCAACCAGAAAGCAGTATGTTACATGTAATAATTTATGTGCAGGTTTTGCTCTCCTTAAGCTTATTATTTATCATTGTATAATACAAATATTGAATCTGGTCATATTTGTTACTGTGCATCAACCGTCAACCAATCAGAGCACAGTTTGATACATGAAATAAAGTATGCGCGGATTTTGCTCAAATTCGAACTTAGCCTCAGCCTGTGTATAATGTATACATACATACCAGGTTTCATCAAAATCTAACGATATTTTAGCAAATTATCTTGCGAAACCTAAGTTTTGAAATTGACCATTAGATCACAATATTCTAATTAGTTCGTACGTAGCCTCAGTCATTGGATAATGTACATGCGTACCAAGTGTGACTCATCATAATCGAATGATATTTAAGCAAAATATCTTGCGGAAACTAAAGTACGAATGACGGACGCTCCCCATAACATAATACGGGCTGAATTAATAAAAGGGAATATTTTGTTTTTAATGATGGAAAATATTAAGAATTCTAGGATGTTGTAGACAGTATTGGTGATATACCGGTATTTAATTAATTGCAAGTAAACATTGTGTAATATTTTTTTCTCAGCCTGCTTGTATTAAGTTTTATTTGCATTGTTGAATGTAAATGAGATGATATCATTGTGACACAACTTATTTGACATTAATGCTAGTTTTCGTGCTAAAAATGAAAACAGATTTAGTCCAGTTACTTTAGCTTGACACAGAAGTGTAATCTCTGAAAAGTTACGTACATATAGTTCTCATATTACCTTTTTTTGAATTGACCGTTAGGGAAGTTAATTACACTTCGTCTTTTGTTTGTATTCATCTATTGTTCAAAGAATTCCCGGCTCAATAATCAAATTTCAACGTTGAATATTGACCCAGGGCCACATTTCATAATTGATAATTGAAGGTATTATAATGTTCTGGGGGTCAATTCGCAACGTTGAATATGGACCCGGGACCATTTTCTACTGTTGAATATATAAAGATGACAAAATATTCTGGGGTCCATTTTCAGCATTGAATACTGATCCGAGACCAGTTTTGACGATTGAATATACAAAGGCGACATTATGTTTCTGGGATCTGATTTCGACGTTGAATAGTAACAATGGAATATGGAATGGTGTCCATGCCCGTAGCTACCTATACGCTGGTACGCAGACGAACACACCAAATTTCAAACAGAACAAACCCCAAAACAATGCTTTTGCACCCCGTTGTCCACCTACTAAGTCCCTGCACTGGATTCGCTCCTAAAATAATCCACATCGAATAAGGGTTATAGTTACGCCCCTGGTGTAATACTGTTCTTGTGTCTACTTCTAGAGTTGAATATAACCCTGGAACCATATGTTATCCATTAAATGTATGTTTCATTTTGGGACTGATCAATATGTTGACAACATTATCAATCTACCAGATAAGAGATTAAAAAGATCCAGCTTAGATAGAATTAAGGAAGATCTAACGATGGTGGGAGCAAAGATCCCACTTTGGTCCCTTGTTTGACATTTCAATATAAACAAATGACAAAAATTCTAAGGTCCATTTTCAACGTTAAATATCGACCTACGACCATTTTCGTCAATTGATCATATAAAACGACTAAATGTTTCAGGGGTCCATTGTCAACGTTGAATATGGACCCAGGTCATTTGCTTTAACAATTAAATACAAAAAGGTGTCATAATATTCTGGGGTCCATGTTCAGCGTTGAATATCGACTCACGACCATTCTCGACAATTGAACATATAAAAACAGCATAATGTATCTGGGATCCATTTTCAACTTTTGATATGGATCCGGGGCTACATTTTAACATTGGACTTGCGCATATTTTTCTGGTGTCCATTTTCAACGTTGAATAAGTACATGTGTCACTTTTTTACTATTGAATATGGAAAACTGTAACAATTTTCAGGGGTCTATTTTCAACGCTGAAAATGGACCAGGGTCGCTTTTTGACAATTGAATGTTAAAAGGTTTCATGATTTTCTGGGGTCAATTTTCAACGTGGAATTAGAACCCGGAGCCATATTAACACATTCAATATAGAAAATTGTCGAAATATTTTGGGGTTATCTTTCATACTCAATATGGACTTTTTATGGTCATTTAAACCAGTATTAAACTGAAAACAAAGTATGAAAAGTTGGTCACAATGACATTCTTATGTCTAATTAGTTGCATGTTTGTTTTGTAACCCGTTGACAATTTGAAAAATTACATACATGTTGTATTATGTAGTTTGAATTTTGAAAAGTATGTCACAGGGACGTAATTTGGTTAACATCATTTTTTATTTTTTTTGCTAATTTTTGAACCTAATGACATTTTTAATAGTGTACGTCTGATTTTGAAAAGTACGTTTTAGCATAATTTCTGAATCCCGTAACAATTTATAAAGTTGAGGTAAAACTAGAAAAAAAAGTTCTTATGTACCTGGCCTGGTAAAATATATGTAAAGTTCTGAACCCTGTGACAATGTCTTTTAATATAGCTCAAATAATTTGGTCAAATAACGGGTTCTTTACAAACTCTTTTTCCGATGATTATTTTGGATAATGAAGGTCAAACTTTCTAAATTAGGTCACGGTTACTTAATTTTGTCAAACAACTGCTTGATAATGTAGGTCATATTTAGAAAATTGGTTGACAGTGACCTTATTTTGTCAAAAAGATGTTAAATATTATTATCTGACCCCTATGACCCTTTTGGATTATGCAAGTCAAATTTTGAAAATTAGGTCACAGTGACCTAATTTGTCTAACATCTGTTAAATGTTAATTTCTGACCCCTACGACCATTTTTGCTAATGTAAGTCACTTCAAATGTAGGTCACATTGACCTGTCCATACTGGGTTAATTTCTGGAAATAAGACGCAGGACTTTATTAAGTATAATCTAAGTGGATATTTTAAATCATTATATTAATTTTTCATATGATTCACTTTTCAACGTGTATGTACAAATTAATTTGCGTTAGGTTCCCTTTTCAACGGCTTCCTGGTTCAATTTTCAACGTTGAAAACCGACCCCAGTTCCATTTTCAACGGGGGTCCATTTTCAACGTTACATAGGCAATGGGTTGTGTCCCCAGGCCGGGACGTACCAAAGTCCATAAAAATGATAGTTGTTATTTCCGGCTTAACGTTCAGCATTAAGGGTTATGGCATAATGAGACCGGGTGGAATACTGTGATTGGTGCCCTCGACTTGGTATTTCAGTGAGGTATCCGCGCTATCGCAAGGAGTCAAAACATCTTGAAACATACCTTGCCTCCGGCACACATACACATAAGCACGTATACATTACACACATTGAGGCACGTCCTTAAATGTGTTAAAAACCAAACAAATATGTCAACTGTTTATAATTTATAACGATACAGTCTTAGAATGAATAGTCAAGCATAGCATTTTCTGTCTTCCCTTAATATCAATTTACGCGATCGTATGGTATCAGAATAATTTTAACTCAGAAATTACTTATTTGTCAAAAAATGGCGCCTGCAATGGTCTTGCTTTCCATTCGGACAGTAGGACGAAACAGCCAGAGTGCGGTCGATACACTTGGATTCATACAAAACTTCCAGAGATAGTTATAACAAATCGATATGCCAGCAAATATTTGATCATTTGAACAGTAAGATATATAGCGAAATTGAATCCTTGATCCGTTGGTGTACTCACGAGAACCCCTGGGGCTAAATGGTTTACTCCGAATATAACTGATCCTCTGAATTTTAATGAATGAATGAATGAAATTATGGCTTGGTGATCCATTTTTGTTACCATTCGTAATACAAATGCATGTAACATTTTAATTAGCTGGGGCAGATTCAAGATATCCGGATAGCTTGGAGAGACTTTCTGAAATAGTATTATCCCATGGCCAGCTGCAACTGTTGCTGAAGAGAGTAGCGACGATATGGAGGGTTGTGAGAGGAGGCTGGGTCCTTTTCCGCAAGAGGATCAAGAGAGAAACCGGGATGTGGGTCTTCTCCAGGGAAATGAAGTTACGAACTCAAACTACTGCGGTCTAATATTATTTATGCTTCAGATATGGTCAGAAAGTTAAAAAGAAAAACGAAAATTTTGAAAATAATTATCACTGCATGTAGAGTAATATGCACCAATCTAAATTACATTGAATAGAAAAAGAAAGTCTAAAGCACTTTTAGTATATATTTTATATATTTTTTCTGAGACTGTGAAAAAATATAACCCCTGGCTATGACGTTTTTACCGGAAGTTGATATAAACCCATAAAACGTGAAAAATATGCTGAACCCCTTAGTTTTCTGGGGTCCCTGTCCATGTTTTACAAAGGGACTTGTACTCGGACAGTAATATATTTTGTTAAGATGAGTCATTTAAACATTGAAAATTCATGAAACGAAAATGCTTAAATGAACTGTACGACCGGTAACGAATAAATAAATAAAGGCCGATAAAAGAATAATTAGGACTAATATTAATTTAAACTAAATGACTTTTAAGTTTGTATGTAAATTTAGTGTCTATTTTCTTATATCTATACATTAAATGTACTTATTTTTTCTGCTTTCATAGTTTTTAAAATATTACCTGATATTTGAAAATGTACAGTAATATAGTTAAAACACGGACTTAGATCATCTAATTCCTTGGTTGAAATAAGTATTTTTTACGTTATTAATAATTCTGTTTCTTATCCCATGATATGTCAAATGAACCTATTTCATGCTGTATTTTTTTATTTCCTTCAGAAACGTGTACGTGATACATTAATTCTGATATAGATAAAATGCACAATCAACGTATTTAATTAAAATAATGATTATTCAGCAATACATATATAGATGATTGATTTAATACATGTACGTCTTAAACACACTTTTTTTTATTAAAGTATTAATTTTTTTATTTACAGAATGCCGAAAACGTACACACACAAGAAAAGAGGGAAAACAATGGTTTATGACCCCAAAAGCATGGAACAGGCGACCATCGCAGTGAAGAATGTTAGCATGTCTGTGAGAAAAGCGGCCGCACATTTTGCCGTTCCTAAATCAACACTAGGCGACAAGGTCAGTGGCAGGAGTGACCTTGTCACAAGTCCAGGAAAGGCCCCAGTATTGCCACAAAACGTGGAGGAAAAAATAGTTAAAACGGTAATAACTGCATCGAAATGTTGTATGGGCATATCGTGCCGACAGCTCTTTGCCAGGACAGGGGCCTTGTGCAAACGGCTGCAGGTGGCCGATGCTTTTCGGAACGGCGTGCCAGGGAAGGGCTGGTTCCGTGGGTTGAAGAAGAGACACCCGGAACTTGTAATCGGGAAGCCAGAGAAGCTTGGGAACTCCAGAGCCAGGATGTTGAATCCTGGTGTCGTGGAGAAGTATTTCCAAGATCTTGGGGAACTTATAACAAACATGAACCTTGCCAACAAAGGACACCTTATCTGGAATGCCGATGAGACCGGGAAACAGTTTCAACACACACCAGTGAAAATCTTGTCAGAGAAAGGAACACGGAATGTTGTAAGTAGAGTCTCAGAAAACAGAACCAATACTACAATCATGGCATGTGTGAATGGTGTTGGAGCCAAGATGTCGCCAATTATGATTGTTAAGGGCAAAACATCCGCATCTCTTCATGGCTTCAAAGTCGAAGATGCCCCCGAAGGGACAATACGGGGCTACCAAGAAAGCGGTTGGATGTCCCATGAATTGGGAGAGCGGTGGTTTCGGGACGTATTTTTGGGCCAGTGTGGACCAGAGCGTCCACAGCTTCTCATAATGGATGGCCATTCATCCCATGAGACGCTGGGGATTATAGAACTGGCCATAGCTGAAAACATAGCAATATTCTGCTTACCACCCCATACGACACACGCATTACAACCTCTAGAGGTTTTCGGGCCGTTTAACAGTGCATATAATCACGCATGCTCCGATTTTCTCTCTGAAAACTCGTTGAACTTGGTCAACAAGTGGAGCTTCCCAAGCCTGTTTACGAAGGCTTGGAATGCAGGACTTAGTGTTCAAAACATTGTGAATGGTTTCCGGGCTTGCGGCATTGTTCCCTTCAACTCTTCTGCCGTTTCCCATGCTTCAATGCAACCATCTGAAGCATCAGATGCTATTCTGAAAACGACGTCCATGGACAACACTAACCTCCCGACTACAACACGCCCGTCGACTAGTTCACCTGCTCGCGACGACGATTCCTCATCATCCGCCACGGTTACAGCGCCACCTACAGTTGTCAGTAGGGTACCTGCTCTTGCCGACGCATCTTTCCCTCCAACTATCTCATCCTCCTCATCCTTCGCCTCCGCCACGGTTACAACGCCACCTTCAGTTGTCAGTAGGGTACCTGCTCGCGCCGTCGCATCATTACCTCCAAATCTTTCCTCCTCGTCGTCCTGCGCCTCCGCCACGGTTACAACGCCACCTACAGTCAGTGTCAGTATACCTGTTCATGACGGCTGTGCCGTGCCATTTTCTGATGATCCATTTGCACTGCTAGATCTAATAACAGCCGGACGTATAGATATTGTCAGTGCTGATGGTGAAGGAGTTGCAAACTTCCCACCAATGCCAGATAGTGCACAGAGTCAGTGTGACGTTGAAAACGTGTGGAACAACGCGATTCAAAGAATTTTTGTGTCTCCAAAACCAGAAAGGGAGGCGAAACCCGTGGAATGTAAACGCTACAAAACGTGTCATCGTTTGCTAACAACGAATCAGATTTTAGAAGAAAAGCGCGAAGCCTTATGAAAGAAGGAGGAAAAACTGTTGAAAAAAGAAAAAAGAGATCAGCTAAAAAAGTTTAAAAATAGGTGACTAAATCTCGAATTCCACAAGGTCCTGAAATCTTGTAACATACAAGTTAACTTAGAGAACTTTTACTATGACTTTCCGTCTTTTGTTTTAATTACTAGACACCACAGCACTCAACCAATCAAAATCTCGGCAGAAGAGAGTCTTAAAATAGTAACAAATGCAATGCCGATTTCAACCCGACCAGATGTGTAATCGATCTAGGAGGAATGGTGAATACAAAAAGTGTACGTAGCAGAACTCATAATGCGGAGTTGGAATATAGCAGTTACCTCCCTTTGATCATGTAGATCTATGTAAAATGAACAAAGAAATACTAAATATATATAGATCTAATAACATACACGGTCCTGAGCGGGGACATCCTTATCAGGAAATCAAATGTTAAATATATCCGTTGTGAATCTTCTCATAAGTAAAGTCAGCAGCAATGAATCGGTCAAGCGATGTGTCATAATGATTTTTAAATAAAAAAAGATAAAATGAACGAGGAATTACTATATATATACATCTTATAACATGCACGGTCCTAAGCGGGGACATCCTGATCAGGAAATCGAATGCTAAATATATCCGTTGTAAGTCCTCACATTAGTAAAGATAGCAATGCATACGGTCAAAAGAGAGGTCATAATGACTTTATAATCCAAAAATAGGCAAAAAATCGACGAATTATTAAATATATATCATCTTATAACATACACGGTCCCGAGCGTGTACATCCTGATCAGGAAATCAAATGTTAAATATATCCGTTTATTTTTCGGAATATATGTTAAGCTAGGTATCAACACGGTTAAAATATGTGTCATTATGATTTTTAAATGGAAAATAGGTAAAATAAACGACGAAATACTAAAAATATACATCTTACAATAAACACGGTCCCGAGCGTGGACATCCTGATCAGGAAATCAACTGGTAAATATACCCGTTGTTAGTCTTCACATTAGTAAAGATAGCAATGCAATACGGTCAAAAGAGAAGTCATAGTGACATTTAAATGCAAAAATAGGCAAAAATCCCGACGAATTACTAAAAATATACATCTTGTGATATATACGGTCCCGAGCGTGGACATCCTGATCAGGAAATCAAATGTTAAATATATCCGTTGTAAGTCTTCACATTAGTAAAGATAGCAATGCATACGGTCAAAAGAGAAGTCATAATGACTTTTAAATGCAAAAGAATAGGCATAAAAAACGACGAAATACTAAATATATGCATCTTATAACATACACGGTCCCGAGCGTGGACATCCCGATCAAGAAAAAATCAAATGTTAAATATATCCGATTATTTTTCGTAATATAAGTTAAGTTAGGTATAAACACGGTTAAAAGATGTGTCATAATGACTTTTAAATGGAAAATAGGTAAATTAAACGACGAAATACTAAATATATACATCTTACAATAAACACGGTCCTGAGCGGGGAAATCCTGATGAAGAAGTCAAATCTTAAATATATCCGGTCTTTTTCGTTAACAAGTTAAGTTATTGATGAACACGGTTAAAAGATGTGTCATAATAATTTTCAAAAGAGAAATAAGTAACTCGAAACACAAAATACTGAATGTATACATCTGATAACATACACTGTCCTAAGCGGGGACATCCTGATCAGGAAATCAAATATTAAATATATTCGTTGTGAATCTTCTCCTTAGTAAAGTTAGCAACGAATACGGTCAAAAGGTGTGTCATGAAGATTTTGTAATGAAAAATAGGTAAAATGAACGACGAAATACTAAATATATACATCTAATAACATACACGGTCCTGTGCGGGGACTTTCTGATCAGGAAATCAAATGTAATATAAATCCTTGTAAGTCTTCACATTAGTAAAGATAGCAATGCATTAGGTCAAAAGAGACGTCATAATGAATTTTTAATGCAAAAATAGGCAAAAAAAAACCGACGAAATAGTAAATACATCCATCTTATAACATTCACGGTCCCGAGCGTGAACATCCTGATCAGGAAATCAAATGTTAGATATATCCGTTTATTTTTCGTAATATAGGTTAAGTTAGAGATCAACACGGTTAAAAGATGTGTCATAATGACTTTTAAATGGAACAAAGGTAAAATAAACGACGAAATACTAAAAATATACATCTTAAAAACAACATGGTCCCGAGCGTCCCGATCAGGAAATCAACTGTTAAATATATCCGTTGTAAGTCTTCACATTAGTAAAGATAGCAATGCATACGGTCAAAAGAGAAGTCATAATAACTTTTTAATGCATAAATAGGCAAAAAAAACGACGAATTACTAAATATATACATCTTGTAACATATACGGTACCGAGCGTGGACATCCTGATCAGGATGGCCCCCGTCAGAACCGTATACGCTACTAGCTATAGTTATAGATTATACTGCTTATAAATAACCATTCTTGTAAGTCGGGGTTCTATTTCTAAATCAAAACGACTCCTCTAATGACAATATTCACTGCGATCTATATTTTGCTTATAAATGTATTTATGTATGCAAACAATTATGATTTTATTTCCTGATCATGATGGCCCCCGCCCAGGACTGTGTATGTTTTAAGATGAATATATAGAGTATTCCATCAATGATGTAATGTATTTTTCATTTAAAAATCATTATGATGCTTCTCTTGACCGTTCGCATTGCTAGCTTTTTGTACTTGATCAATACCTACGTAAATAATTTCCATTTTAGTTGCTGATCAGGATGCCCCCGCTCAGGACCGTAGACGTTCTAATATCTAAATATGGAAGATAATATAAATACTTTAGACATAGTTTTATTTCTGATTCTAAATCAAATTTAGCCATCTCTTATCTATGCGCATTGCCAACTGTTGTATTTGATGAATTAATACGAATATAATGAGCACGTGGTTTCCTGATCAGGATGGCCCCGGTCGGGACCGTATACGCTACTAGCTATATAGTTATAGACTATACGTCTTTTGACCGTTCGCATTGCTAGCTTTTTTATTTCCTTTTAAATTCCTGCTTAGGATCTTATACTAGTATGCAACTCGAAGATAACATATTATAGACATAGTTTAATTTCTATTTCTCAATCATATTTACTCATCTCTTGACTCTAATAACTGTCACCTTTATGTATTTGATCCATTAATACAGATATAATGAGTGCTTGATATATTGATATGGGTGTCCCTGTTACCTGTTACCGGATACGTTTCAATATCAACATATAATTAAAGAGATTGAAGATTGATTTGATGTTATTTTTTTCTATTTCAAAATCACCTCTCTTGACTGCAAACTTTGCTGCCTTTATATATTTTATAAATAACTACGGATATATTCACTATAACATATCCTGTCTGATTATGATGTCCGTGCACAGGACGTATACACTATATCGTGGAATACAAAGATAAAATACTATAAATATAGTTTACTTTGTATCTCTAAACCATCTTTATTACTCTCTTGGACTGGTTCTATTTCCTCAATTAATACAACCATTTAAATGACCATATACACTGAACATTATCTTCCTTTAGTTTATAAATGAAAAATATCTACGCTATTTCCTGATAAGAATGTCCCAGATGAGGACCGTATACACTATAAAATGTAGTTATAAGATATCCAACTGTTATATCATGCTCCAAGTCCGGACGAGTTATCCTATCTTGACGGTCCTCACCAGCCCCGGTCCTGCTCAGGCCCGGTCCCAGTGAGAGACAGCGCAGCTGTCTGACGCCACTCCTTGCAAGGCTTTGATAAGGCTCCCCTAAAACAGCATCATATACTAGGTCCGACTTTATTTAATAAACGAACAACTGTGGTCCGACCGGTTCAACCGTTTAAACGAAAACGGCCGACGAGTGAGTATCTATCCATACTGCAACAGTAGGTGTTACAACCTCTTGCGAGTATTATATGAAGTGTGCACGTCTGCGCATGTTAGAAGGTAGTAGGTTATGTCTGAAAAGAAAAGTGAGGACTGGTGCGTAAAAGAATAAGTTGAGTGAACTGCATGGATGGTAGTACCGGTGACAGTAATCTCTGTTGACAAAAAAAAATGTAAAAACATACTGAATGTATTTAATACAATAACATGTTGTATTGATAGATGATATTACATATATTATAGAGTCAAGACCTGATACAACTGTAGCAAGTCGCTAGAACAAAGCATTGAAACGCGTAACAGGCATCTAACGAATTTTGGTGCGCTTAAGCGATACACACCGGACTAATATATCGTGTCAAGAAATTCCATGTGTACCAGAAACAGGAAGCGAAATTGCGCGTTCAGACCGGAACGTCCAAAGGCTGGGAAACAGGCATTAGTTCGGTATATTTCACACTATTGTCATTGCGTTACATCATGAAAAAGTCTGTCGAAAGTTTACATGTGCTGTTTTTCTATTACTCTTATGAAGGCATAACGCTTTAGATATTTTGTGTGGGAGTTGGCATCATACAGCACCGACTGCCTTTTGTGGGTCAGACTCGGTTTGTACAAAATGGCCGACATTGTTGAATCGATCATCGATAATTCTGAAACTAGAGTATGTATGTCTGTAGTCGTATTTCATGTCGATTGCTTGCAAATGTGATATTGTATGAATACATGCATTGCTTCTCTTTATGAAATGATCACATGGACCTCCATTTCACGTCGCCGTAATAGGCCTAGGCTGAGATCTGAAATATATTGAGAGGTCAAGCAGTAACGTTACTTCCCTTCAAAGTAAAAACGGGTCTCCTAAATCTGTTGTGACACTTACAAAACATGACAGTTCGAAAAAAAGCGAATTCTCCAATGTGCATGGTAATGTTGATGTAAATTAAGCATCAGCAAGTTTGTGCATTCCATACATTCCAAATTAATCTGTTACAATCGGGTCCTACCACCGCGCCCTGACGTGGTAGTACTGAAATTTATAGGAGTTGCCTCCCTTCCAAGACTTTCTTTCAATCTCCTCAGTGTCCTAGGAACACATTTAAACTTTTTTATAATTCTTGTTAAAAAAGTACTCATATTATCTTAAAGGAATATTGTTTTCCGTGTTCTGAAACTTAATTTTATCAAAAGATTAAAAAAAAATGATTGCTAAAAATTACCTTTTTTATGGATCAGGGTTGTCATTGAAATACCCAATACTATCTGGACTTCTATACGGATCAACTTTCATTTCGATATTGTGTCATAGATTCTATACTAGAAATGGAGTTTTCAAAATAATAATTGATTTCAAAATTTATCATGCTTCAGTAAAGTATATATATCAAACAAGAAAAAATCAACGGCTTTGAATCTAGAACATTGCTAACAACCTGAAAGCAATGGCTCATAGTTAAACACATTGGGAAGTTATCTCAATTCCAAGATGAAATCAACATTAATAAGGCTGTTTTAGTGAAATTGCATTCTTAAGTCACAATCAGAAAATGAAGTTCTGTGGCTACTTGTTTTAATTAATTAATTATTAACTGATACGTCCTACTAGGTACCAGGGGTCATTTTGACTGCTGAAGTTGTGTAACTAACAAATAAAAGCGGAACTACAGGACAATTTCTGAAAGTTACTTTGATTCTGAAAAAAAAACACACAAAAAATTACCCAACCAAAAATCAGGAATTTTGATGTGAAATAGCGACAGCAGTGCTATTGATTAAGATTAATTAATTTGGAAATTTGTGTATTCAAAACATTTAAAGTTTGAAATGTAAGTGGGTTTTGTTTCACATGTATATATGCTCCTTTAAGATGTAATAATTTATTAATTTAAGTAATTTAAGTGAAACAAAATTGCTCCATGTGGATCAGTTCAGCTGATGTGGAAAATAGTGTTATCAGAACTTTTCTTTTTTAGAAAATTAAAAGTAATTATGTATATATATATACATGTATGTACAGTTTAATAATTTTGTATAATTGTGTTATTAGACACATTTTTGAACCAACAGAAAGATGAAAGGAATGACTGGCGATGTGGCAACTTACTGTAACCTGTCTCCGGAGTTGCATGCATGGTGGTCTGTTCTGATGGTTATATTCAGTCTTTTCGTATTGCAGAGTTATCTTCTCTTGTGAGCAGGTATTGATTGTTATGTCATTTCTTTGTGAGAGTAACATCATAAATTTTTGAGAAAACAATGTAATTTTCTCACACAAACCAATGACGTAACAATCACTACCTGCAAACAAGAGAAGATAACTCTGCAATACGCAAAGACGGAATATACATGGGTGTGCAATAATGAGTGAAATACATCTGTATTATGAATGCTTCTTGTATTTCTAACGGAGGGTTATGTATGCTTCTTCAGATCATGGAATGGGAGGAGTCTCCCACTGCTGGTCAGAGCGACGAGGATTCCACCTCATTGGGCGCCTGTGTCCTTTGTCAGTGCTCTAACTTGCTGGAAGGACAGAACAGATGGCCGGTAACCAGTTGTGTGAGTGGTCAGACGAGGGTGGCTGATGTTCTACACAAGAAGGTGCCAAACTGCCAGTTTACTGACTGTGATGACAGTTTTGTCTGTAACAGGTAACTGAGTACTGCACTACAGTAGATAGTCCGAATTATTCTGACGTTTTATCAACTTTTTTCATATCGGTCTGTCGTCGATTAATGACGACAGACAGATATGAAAAAAGTCGATAAAACGTCAGAATAATTCGGACTATACAGTAGATTGAATATGTTGTCCTGAAAAAAATAGATCCTGTGGTAATATTTGATACTAACTTATAATTAGGTCGTCTTCTTATTGCCATATTTTTGTACACTTTCATAAGTATTGCCTATTTTTCAGTCAGATATCTTTTTTGTGTTCCAACATTTCAACTCTGGATCATGATAACAAATATGTTCATCAACTCACAATTGTCAATAGTGAAATCCTCTTTTCTGATAAGCTGGTTTTATCATTAAGGTTTTGAAAAGTGAAATAGAACAAAAAATGACATTTAAAACTACATTTTGACATTCATTCAAGGTAACAGGGTTCAAATATACCGGTATATTTTCTTAACAGTTTGATAGATGACACTAATACAATGAGTGGGATACAGCCTATTTAGTCCTTGTTGGATATTTAATGAGATTAAGATATGTCTCTAGAATATTGAATTATTTAGAAGAAAAAAACCCTAATAATTTTGATCACTTGGATGTCTGATTTCCAAGTTCTAAACTAGGGGGAGATAAGCTAGTACATGTAGTAAAATAGTTGAGAAATTCTTCATAAGAACTTAGGGGCTGGTAGCCTGTCTAAGATGTTATTTAGGGGCTGGTAGCCTGTCTAAGATGTTATTTACAATAAGGGGCTGGTAGCCTGTCTAAGATGTTATTTACAATGTTATTTAGGGGCTGGTAGCCTGTCTAAGATGTTATATACAATAAGGGTCTGGTAGCCTGTCTAAGATGTTATTTACAATGTTATTTAGGGGCTGGTAGCCTGTCTAATATGTTATTTAGGGGCTGGTAGCCTGTCTAAGATGTTATTTACAATAAGGGGCTGGTAGCCTGTCTAAGATGTTATTTACAGTGTTATTTAAGGGCTGGTAGCCTGTCTGAGATTGTTATTTACAATAAGGGGCTGGTAGCCTGTCTGAGATGTTATTTACAATAAGGGGCTGGTAGCCTGTCTAAGAAGGTATTTACAATAAGGGTCTGGTAGCCTGTCTAAGATGGTATTTACAGGTGTTGGTAGCCTGTCTAAGGTGTTATTTACAATAAGGGGCTGGTAGCCCGTCTAAGATGGTATTTACAGGGGTTGGTATCCTGTCTAAGATGTTATTTACAATAAGGGGCTGGTAGCCTACATAAGATGTTATTTATAGGGTCTGGTAGCCTGTCTAAGATGTTATATACAGGGTCTGGTAGGCTGTCTAAGATGTTGTTTTCAATAACTGCTGGTAGCCTGTCTGAGATGTTATTTACAGGTGCTGGTAGCCTGTCTAAGATGTTATTTACAGGGGCTGGTAGCCTGTCTGAGATGTTATTTACAGGTGCTGGTAGCCTGTCTAAGATGTTATTTACAGGGGCTGGTAGCCTGTCTAAGATGTTATTTACAGGTGCTGGTAGCCTGTCTAAGATGTTATTTACAGGGGCTGGTAGCCTGTCTGAGATGTTATTTACAGGTGCTGGTAGCCTGTCTAAGATGTTATTTACAGGGGCTGGTAGCCTGTCTAAGATGTTATTTACAGGTGCTGGTAGCCTGTCTAAGATGTTATTTACAGGGGCTGGTAGCCTGTCTAAGATGTTATTTACAATATCTGCTGGGTAGCCTGTCTAATATGTGGTTTACAATAACTGCTGGTAGCCTGTCTAAGATGGTATTTACAGGTGTTGGTAGCCTGTCTAAGGTGTTATTTACAATAAGGGGCTGGTAGCCTGTCTAAGATGGTATTTACAGGGGTTGGTAGCCTGTCTAAGATGTTATTTACAATAAGGGTGGTAGCCTGTCTAAGATGTTATTTACAATATCTGCTGGGTAGCCTGTCTAATATGTGGTTTACAATAACTGCTGGTAGCCTGTCAGATGTTATTTAGGGGCTGGTAACCTGTCTAAGATGTGGTTTACAATAACTGCTGGTAGCCTGTCTGAGATGTTATTTACAGGGGCTGGTAGACTGTCTAAGATATTATCTACAGGGGCTGGTAGACTGTCAAAGATATTATCTACAGGGGCTGGTAGCCTGTCTAAGATGTTATTTAGGGGCTGGTAGCCTGTCTAAGATGTTATTTACGATAAGGGGCTGGTAGCCTGTCTGAGATTGTTATTTACAATAAGGGGCTGGTAGCCTGTCTGAGATGTTATTTACAATAAGGGGCTGGTAGCCTGTCTAAGAAGGTATTTACAATAAGGGTCTGGTAGCCTGTCTAAGATGGTATTTACAGGTGTTGGTAGCCTGTCTAAGGTGTTATTTACAATAAGGGGCTGGTAGCCCGTCTAAGATGGTATTTACAGGGGTTGGTATCCTGTCTAAGATGTTATTTACAATAAGGGGCTGGTAGCCTACATAAGATGTTATTTATAGGGTCTGGTAGCCTGTCTAAGATGTTATATACAGGGTCTGGTAGCCTGTCTAAGATGTTGTTTTCAATAACTGCTGGTAGCCTGTCTGAGATGTTATTTACAGGTGCTGGTAGCCTGTCTAAGATGTTATTTACAGGGGCTGGTAGCCTGTCTGAGATGTTATTTACAGGTGCTGGTAGCCTGTCTAAGATGTTATTTACAGGGGCTGGTAGCCTGTCTAAGATGTTATTTACAGGTGCTGGTAGCCTGTCTAAGATGTTATTTACAGGGGCTGGTAGCCTGTCTGAGATGTTATTTACAGGTGCTGGTAGCCTGTCTAAGATGTTATTTACAGGGGCTGGTAGCCTGTCTAAGATGTTATTTACAGGTGCTGGTAGCCTGTCTAAGATGTTATTTACAGGGGCTGGTAGCCTGTCTAAGATGTTATTTACAATATCTGCTGGGTAGCCTGTCTAATATGTGGTTTACAATAACTGCTGGTAGCCTGTCTAAGATGGTATTTACAGGTGTTGGTAGCCTGTCTAAGGTGTTATTTACAATAAGGGGCTGGTAGCCTGTCTAAGATGGTATTTACAGGGGTTGGTAGCCTGTCTAAGATGTTATTTACAATAAGGGTGGTAGCCTGTCTAAGATGTTATTTACAATATCTGCTGGGTAGCCTGTCTAATATGTGGTTTACAATAACTGCTGGTAGCCTGTCAGATGTTATTTAGGGGCTGGTAACCTGTCTAAGATGTGGTTTACAATAACTGCTGGTAGCCTGTCTGAGATGTTATTTACAGGGGCTGGTAGACTGTCTAAGATATTATCTACAGGGGCTGGTAGACTGTCAAAGATATTATCTACAGGGGCTGGTAGCCTGTCTAAGATGTTATTTAGGGGCTGGTAGCCTGTCTAAGATGTTATTTACGATAAGGGGCTGGTAGCCTGTCTGAGATTGTTATTTACAATAAGGGGCTGGTAGCCTGTCTGAGATGTTATTTACAATAAGGGGCTGGTAGCCTGTCTAAGAAGGTATTTACAATAAGGGTCTGGTAGCCTGTCTAAGATGGTATTTACAGGTGTTGGTAGCCTGTCTAAGGTGTTATTTACAATAAGGGGCTGGTAGCCCGTCTAAGATGGTATTTACAGGGGTTGGTATCCTGTCTAAGATGTTATTTACAATAAGGGGCTGGTAGCCTACATAAGATGTTATTTATAGGGTCTGGTAGCCTGTCTAAGATGTTATATACAGGGTCTGGTAGCCTGTCTAAGATGTTGTTTTCAATAACTGCTGGTAGCCTGTCTGAGATGTTATTTACAGGTGCTGGTAGCCTGTCTAAGATGTTATTTACAGGGGCTGGTAGCCTGTCTGAGATGTTATTTACAGGTGCTGGTAGCCTGTCTAAGATGTTATTTACAGGGGCTGGTAGCCTGTCTAAGATGTTATTTACAGGTGCTGGTAGCCTGTCTAAGATGTTATTTACAGGGGCTGGTAGCCTGTCTAAGATGTTATTTACAATATCTGCTGGGTAGCCTGTCTAATATGTGGTTTACAATAACTGCTGGTAGCCTGTCTAAGATGGTATTTACAGGTGTTGGTAGCCTGTCTAAGGTGTTATTTACAATAAGGGGCTGGTAGCCTGTCTAAGATGGTATTTACAGGGGTTGGTAGCCTGTCTAAGATGTTATTTACAATAAGGGTGGTAGCCTGTCTAAGATGTTATTTACAATATCTGCTGGGTAGCCTGTCTAATATGTGGTTTACAATAACTGCTGGTAGCCTGTCAGATGTTATTTAGGGGCTGGTAGCCTGTCTAAGATGTGGTTTACAATAACTGCTGGTAGCCTGTCTGAGATGTTATTTACAGGGGCTGGTAGACTGTCTAAGATATTATCTACATGGGCTGGTAGACTGTCAAAGATATTATCTATACAGGGGCTGGTAGCCTGTCTAAGATGTTATTTAGGGGCTGGTAGCCTGTCTAAGATGTTATTTACGATAAGGGGCTGGTAGCCTGTCTGAGATTGTTATTTACAATAAGGGGCTGGTAGCCTGTCTGAGATGTTATTTGCAATAAGGGGCTGGTAGCCTGTCTGAGATGTAATTTACAATAACTGCTGGTTTCAGATGTTATACAGTACTGGAGAAGATAGTGAAAAAACAAGAGGAAGCTGCCTTGATGCGACAGGAAGGCCTTAAAGCTGAGTTAGAGCTTAAGATGCTGATGCCAGCACTGCAACTGCAAGGCTTTACTAAGGAACAACTAAATATGTCTCTGCTGAACAAAGATACAACTGAGGTAGTTAACTGAATAGTGTGGCAGCAGATCCTGGAAAATTGTTGATCCGACGACATTGTAAAAACAGCTGTATATGAAATACTCAATCTTCCAAGTGTTCTTTCTACTTAAATTTTAAAGCAGTTTGTTCCTACATGATTTCAGAATACCTGTTTGCCTATTTATTGATATTGGGAAAATATTTCTCATTAATTTTACATTTTGGGAAATAAGCACTATTTGTCTAGGGGATGCGGCCTATAATCGCCATAAAACATGGCAAAAGATACCATAGTCCAGAAACACTGTTTTTTTTATCTATTTGTTTTATATTGGCGTGATGATGAGGATGTTGAGGTAGAATGATTTGTCATGTTGTTTAATGACCTATCTTTATTATTTTAAATATACTAATTCATAAAATTTGTAAGATACGATTTTCCCCTCAAAGTGATTCCTGATGTTTGATTTCAGTATATATATTGTTTTATATTAGACTGATTATGAAGACGATAAAGTAGCATGGTTTGCCATGCTGACTGATTCCAAGTCTCAGCAACTGGTGGCTCATTGCTCAAACAGAGGGGCAGCATTTGTGGACAAAAATTGGGAAATCCTCAAGACCTTTTCACAATTTTGTTTCTCTTATAGTAAGTAGTGTGTATATCTTACTCTTCGGAATAAGAGTCATCAGTTTGGGCGGAATAATAATGGCTAAGTTTATTTTGAACACAAACAGGAATTGAAAACTTCTTTTACAAGTTTTCGAAAACATCTGTTTCCGTTGTCAAGCAAAGAGTGTAAATGACTGGTGTCTCAATTCTAAACTGTTGAAAACAAGCCACAGTATGCCTAATCAGTGAAGTCAGCTGTCAAAAGTCATAAAGACATTTCACGCAATTGCACTCTAATACTGCAGGCAGTCAGGGAGTTAAGGGGCGGGTAACATGTTGACCTATTCCGCCCCTTAGTTTTTAATTCCTGTTAATGTTCAAAATAGACTTGGCCTTTATATCTTACTTTACCTTAATGTTGCTGATTACTTGAATTTTCAGGATCATGCAGACACCCTCTTAAAGTAATTATGGTAATAAAATATTGAAATAGTATCAAGAATACGGAAGAAATGACATTCGCGATGAAATGTGTAACATTGCTAGATGTTTTCGTGTGATGTAAGAAGCAGCTCTTGAGCAGTGTAAAAAAATAAGATTAAACTTTGTAGAAATGTATACAAGTTCAAACACAAGATTTTTTGAAAGCACTATATATGAATTTTCTACATGTACTCGTACGCTAGACCTACAGTCAAGGTTGGCCGACTGGTTTGCCTCACATAAGCTATAGGTAATGGAAAAGTAAGCAGCATATTGTAGCATGCATATAACATTGCTTTCTTAAATTCACAGCACAGAGTAGATAAAAACCATTCAATCAATCATAATATAAGCAGATTATGATGTACACTCAAGTCATTTTGGGAGGAATATATTTCACGTAACATTGTCAAGTCAAAATTTTGCAGTCACTGACTATTTTTGTAACCACCAGTCTACAGGTATATTAGATAAGCACAGGAGAACCACATAATCGCAGACATGCCCAATTCATGCATGAGTTTTGTTAATCTTTCAATAAACGCATGTACGTCGGAATAGAACAAACAACTCAGATTTGGTAACAAATCAAATTGGTATTGACATTGCCTTATCATGGACATCTGGTTTAAGTTTATTCGGCTGTAAACGGGTAACCATGTCTGTGAATTGTTTTGAGTCTGTATATATTCACTTAGGAAAAAAACATGGTAATGATATTCGTTGGCTATACAATTTCGCAGTTGCTGTGAAAAAAGAGAAATTGGATCCCCCATGAATACTGTAATACCAACTTTTCATTACATGTAGCTTCTAACACAAAATAAAATTCCTGGATGCTGTATCTTTTTAATATTGACAACTTGTTTAACTCACTCGCCAATGAAGTTTCATAATTAACTATTCCAACATTTGAATTGGAAGAGTTAAGATGTGTCTTCAGGGTTGAATGAGTTAAAAGAAGTACTCATAAATGATGAAATAAGCAGTGTGAATACTGCACATATTTAAATTACTAATACTGACAGTGATAAATCCCCTTTCCCCCCCAGACATGGTATAGTTTGTGTTCCTGCACTATGTACACTACATCAAGTTTGATGATAATATTTAAACTGTATCAAATGGTTTTTTTTTTCTATCACAGACAAAGAACCCTCCACTCAGATTGACCACAACTACTCAAGCAAAGAAAGGTAGGCATTTATCTCATTTTTAGCTCTTCTATTCGAAGAATAGGAGTGCTATAGCAGTACCCACGGTGTCGCCGTCCAACTAAGTTAATTTTTTTGGGCAAGCTGTGTTTTGGTGTTTAACTCAACTGTTAATTGATTTTACATTGTAATATGGTTACAGCAATTGCTTGGAGGCTCCTTAGCAACAAATTGGACATATTTGCTCATTATTGGTCCCAAACACAAGTCTGTTGTAATTGGTTAAAGTTTTTGGGCAAAGTTCCACAGGGTAAAGTGTTTGGGCAAGGTATAGTTCTTTTGAAACCACTGGGCAGATTTCAACCAAATTTATCAGGAAGCATCCTTAGGGGAAGGGGATTCTAGATTGTACAAATGAATTCCCTGACCCCCCAGGGGACAGGTGGGCAGGGCCAAAAGGGGTAAATTTGACAGTATGCCTTTAAACGTTATCTCCTCCTAGACTATATATATGCTAACAAATAACTAGCTGTACACTGCTTTGTATGAAAGATACACTTCAGAGACAACTGCAAATCTGTAGATGTAAAGTATACACACATTTTTTTCCCAGATATTTCTGAGTACATACTGAAAGCTGAATATACTATACCTATTTGAAATTATAGATTTTATCACTTTGCAGTGCTGGTGATAGAGAGCTGATGGATCACAAAACAGATGAGCATGGAACTGCAGGTAACTCCCTATACACATTAATTAACATTAGTAGCACAAGGTTATCAAATCTTATATATGATATATAAATATGAAGGCTTTAACTCTCCACTAGGGGACAAAATTAGGTAATTTTACCTTCCAAAGACATTGTCCCTGGGTCATATCAGTGATTTGATCTCATTCTTGGGGACTTAGTTCTAAGGTCAAGACACAGAAGTGATTGACATTTGCCAAGTTCCAAGGTCAAGACACGGAAATTATTGACATCTGCCAACTCTCAAACTATATACACATGTATACAAATTACAACTAAGGTTGCTACAAAGCATCCTTGATCTATGAGACCACTCAATTGATGGAGGAAGTATGTCGCACCCCATAGATCCAGGTTCAAATAACAAAAGAAATATGCAAGTAATACAGGCGCTTCTGGCCTCTTGTTAAGTTAAAAAATATGAACTTTGTTTTGTAAATATAATAATAATTCAAGGTTCTTATATACCACTTTCTCTGATATACAGATAGATATATGTCTTGTCCTTTAAAGTGTTCTGTCAAGGGTTACAACAACGCTGTACGTAGAGTTTAATTACAGTTATCAAGGGTTACAACAACGCTGTACGTAGAGTTTGATTACAGTTATCAAGGGTTACAACAACGCTGTACGTAGAGGTTAATTACAGTTATCAAGGGTTACAACAACGCTGGACATAGAGTTTAATTACAGTTATCAAGGGTTACATCAACGCTGTACGTAGAGTTTAATTACAGTTATCAAGTGTTACAACAACGCTGTAAGTAGAGTTTAATTACAGATATCAAGGGTTACAACAACGCTGTACGTACAGTTTAATTACAGTTATCAAGGGTTACAACAACACTGTACGTTGAGTTTAATTACAGTTATCAAGGGTTACAACAACGCTGTACATAGAGTTTAATTACAGTTATCAAGGGTTACAACAACGCTGTAAGTAGAGTTTAATTACAGTTATCAAGGGTTACAACAACGCTGTACGTAGAGTTTAATTACAGTTATCAAGGGTTGCAACAACACTGTACATAGAGTTTAATTACAGTTATCAAGGGTTACAACAACACTGTACGTTGAGTTTAATTACAGTTATCAAGGGTTACAACAACGCTGTACGTAGAGTTTAATTACAGTTATCAAGGGTTACAACAACACTGTACGTTTAGTTTAATTACAGTTATCAAGGGTTACAACAACACTGTACATAGATTTTAATTACAGTTATCAAGGGTTACAACAACACTGTACATAGATTTTAATTACAGTTATCAAGGGTTACAACAACACTGTACGTAGAGTTTAATTACAGTTATCAAGGGGTACAACAACGCTGTACGTAGAGTTTAATTACAGTTATCAAGTGTTACAACAACACTGTACGTAGAGTTTCATTACAGTTATCAAGGGTTACAACAACGCTGTACGTAGAGTTTAATTACAGTTATCAAGTGTTACAACAACGCTGTACGTAGAGTTTAATTTCAGTTATCAAGGGTTACAACAACTCTGTACGTAGAGTTTAATTACAGTTATCAAGGGTTATACCAACGCTGTACGTAGAGTTTAATTACAGTTACCAAGGGTTACAACAACGCTGTACGTAGAGTTTAATTACAGTTATCAAGGGTTACACAAACGCTGTACGTAGAGTTTAATTACAGTTACCAAGGGTTACAACAACGCTGTACGTAGAGTTGAATTACAGTTATCAAGTGTTACAACACCGCTGTACGTAGAGTTTAATTACGGTTACCAAGGGTTACAACAACGCTGTACATAGAGTTTAATTACAGTTATCAAGTGTTACAACAACACTGTACGTAGAGTTGAATTACAGTTATCAAGGGTTACAACAACACTGTACGTAGAGTTTCATTACAGTTATCAAGGGTTACAACAACACTGGACGTCGAGTTTAATTACAGTTATCAAGGGATACAACAACGCTGTACGTAGAGTTTAATTTCAGTTATCAAGGGTTACAACAACACTGTACGTAGAGTTTCATTACAGTTATCAAGGGTTACAACAACTCTGTACGTAGAGTTTAATTACAGTTATTAAGTGTTACAACAACGCTGTACGTAGTGTTTAATTACAGTTATCAAGGGTCACAACAACCCTGTACGTCGAGTTTAATTACAGTTATCAAGTGTTACAACAGCGCTGTACGTAGAGTTTAATTACAGTTCCCAAGGGTTACAACAACGCTGCACGTAGAGTTTAATTACAGTTATTAAGTGTTACAACAACGCTGTACGTAGAGTTTAATTACAGTGATTGTCATTTTCCCATTGATTGATTCAAGATATTGAGAAACCTAAAATAATTGACAAAAAGTGTTAATCAGTTATTAATTTTATTTGATTAATATCATATCTGCTTTGGAGCTAATTTAAAAAAGGATAGCATTAACAATGAATTAATGTTCAATAGGAAAACTATAAAGCGATTTATATCTTTCCTTGTAATCCACCTTGAATAGGTACATTATGATGTTGTATACATGCATATTTCTCTGTAAAAATCAGCCACAAAATAAAGCTTTACATATGTTTACAAAACGGTTATCTTTCCACAGAGTTTGCTCCCTTTGTACCACTGGTTCAATCAACGTCCAGGAGGAAGAAAGCTGTTCCTGTGAAGGCGGCTTCATCACCAAGGTCTTCAGGAGAAAATGTTGTCCAACCTAAACCTGTGGCTGTCAGAGTTGGCAGGAGGAAACGGGAGGCAAAGGTAAAAAACGTGGAGCCTAGCTCTGACACAGAAGTTGACCTGATTGCTGAGTCTGCTCAACCAAAATCGCGTCGTAAAAGCACAAGATCTGCATTACGACTAAATCTCAGGACCAGGAAGGGCATAGGACCTGACAAAGACAAATCATATTCCTCTTTTGCAGGCTATTCCACTCCAAAGAAGACTGCAGCCCAAAATAAACAAAACAAGGATTTTGTTCCATCCCACATTGACGTATTTTCCCTTGATCATCCTGGAAATAAAGAAGTGTCTGAAAAAATTTTGACTACATTCCAAAAAATTGACCCAAATGAACCCTCACCAGAGACACCAAGAATTCAGTCAAAACCATGGGCCTGTTTAAGGTGTAATCATGTTACAACTTGCCGGAAACGAGCACTGCAGCACTTTAGGTTAATGCATGATCTGAGAGACCTGTGGTCACGTTTCCACGTCTGCCAGACAATGCCAGAGAAAGGCAAAGAGAATGAAGATCTGCAAGATCAGTACCGGCTCCATCGACCCTTCCTCTGTGTGCTGTGTGGTAGGGACTATGTGAACAAGTCAGCTGAATTCCACATTGCCAAAGATCACCCAGGGATAACTGCAAAACAGATACCGCTTATCATCATAAAGAAAGATGCTAATCCAAAACTGATCATTCTGTACTTGTATGGTCGATACCCCATAACCTACCTGCTTGATAGTAAAGGCCGTTTGCAAGAGATCAAGAAGGTTGACACCTCTTTGTTAAAACAGAAAGTTTCCTTTTCTTTCCAGGAAATAAAACCATCTGTTCCTATTGGTATTGATGGTGAGTGTAAGGAAGATGAGGACAACGAGAGCGTGCAGAAGTACCAGGTAGAGGTCTCCATGCATGGATGTTCTCTAGCAGACAATCAGCCAGGAAACCTGGCTATCTTTGGTAGTGAAGAGCCAAATAAACCTGCGGATGACCTGTCTATGCTTCGCACAAAGCTCCTGGAGAGAGTTGGTATTGGCAGTGGTTTACCTACAAAGAAGACGAAAATCCATTTATCAAATGAAATAGATCAGCCCAGATATACTTGCAAAGTTTGTCATGCAGCATCTAATTCCAAGAATATACAGGAGATGCATCACATCACTCATCCAAAACAAGTTGGCAAATGGGAATGTACCCTTTGTGGGGAGCGTTTTACCAAAGCTAATCTCATCCTCAATCACATAGGAACCTTCCACAACCTTCTGGCACCCCAAGCTCTGTCCCATATGAAAGCTATTGGAGTGGAATTTTCAGCAAAACTGCTATATGACCAAGAGAGAACAAAGCATTCAGATAATGAGGATGAAGGAACAAGTTCTACTTTGTCTGAGGGAGCAGGCAATCGTGAAGGTGAAGGAGATAAAAGTGTGAATGAGAATGATGAAACAGTGTGTGCCCTGCCTTCCACTGAGGATATGAATGTTTGGAAGAGACAACTTCAAGAGTTGAAATGCTGTGAATTATGTTGTAAGCCAATGAAGACCGATGCAGCATTGATGAAGCACATGAGGCTAGCGCATAAAATCAGAAACTATAGATGTCCAGTGTGCAGCATGTCTTTCATCTCCTATAGCTATCTTCTTTACCACATGGAGGAAACGCACAAAGCATCTAACTACGGGAACTATTTGTGCACGTCTTGTAACCGAGTATTTACGTGCAGAAATGATTTCCTCCACCACTGTATTAATCATATTAAAGACAACTTCAGATGCAACATATGCAATGATGTTTTGATGTCTGCAGACAAACTTAATCTTCATGTCAAAGGCCATTATCCTAAGAGGGCACTACTTGATACACCCTATGTCTGTCCAATATGCAACAAAATCATCAAGGAGAGGAAAAAGGTAGAAATGCACTTGGTCACACACTGCACCACGATGATAGAAGCGTACAGATGCACAATGTGCACAAAAACTTGTGTCACTGAACAGGGTCTGCGAATGCACATGGAGGGACACAAGAAGAATAAGGAGATGGTCTGCCATATCTGCGGCAAAGTGTTCAAACGACCCCACCGTCTACGAGATCACTTGCGAATGCATGAAAATCCTGATCCTTTCAAATGTCGAATTTGTCAAAAGATGGTCGCTTCAGAGGAGGGTATGAAAAGGCATATTGAGTCGGTGCATTCCACTACGAGGAAAAAGGAGGTTGTCTGTCATCTCTGTGGGAAAGAACTTGCCAGTAACTTTTCTTTGACCATGCACTTGAAACTGGTGCATAACCCCAACAAGGTAAAAAGGCAATTGAAAAATCGCCAGTGCCAGTATTGCAACAAGGTGTATTCTAAGCCTTATCAGTTGACCCACCACATTGATGTTCATCATGCTGGCCGGAACTTCTATCCCTGTAAATACTGCGGGGAAACATTTAGTAGCCGCTCATTGTACAGAAGGCATGTTGATATACATCCGGAATTTAAGCCCTGGCGATGCGAATTTTGTCCAGAAAAGTTTGTGTTTCAGAAAACTCTGATTGATCACATTACAAAGAATCATCCGGGCAACGAAAACACAAAAGTTGAAAAACGATTCGTGTGCAAAATCTGTGGGAATACGTACGGTAAGCTTTGGTCGTTGCGAAATCATCTGGACGTTGAACACAACGACAAACGGCAGCTGGGTAACTTCGAGAAGATAAGATATTACTGTCATTTCTGCAACCGTGGCTTCCTTTACAAGACAGGGGTCGATATTCACATGGCCAAGATGCACAAGGATGAGGTGAGCGTTGCAGAGGCTGACATGATAGCTGTGGAGGCTGTAGCTCACGAGGAAACTGTGGCAGCCGTGCAGGCAGCTACCAATGACACGTGCGTGATAGAGGCTCCAGCCACTATTACACTGGAACAAGAGGCAGCCGTGCATTTGCTGAGCCAGCTCCAATTCCAAGTAGAACAGAGTTATGTCATACAATAGAATGTCTTCTGATTGGAGATACTGAATTGTGCCAAGTCAAGTTTGAGTTACGGAAAGAGCCGACTTATGTCATTGACTAGGGTATTAGTTATTACAGTCTGTTTTCTATAGATAATATCAAGTACTTGCGAGTGTCAAGTCAGCAACAGATCTAGGCAGAGCAGAGTAACGCTGTTCACTACATTGTATGGGTGATTAATTCATGCATTTTTGCGCAGTTTTTTTTCTACGAAAACACGGATGCTCTCGGTTACATATTCCACGAGATAAATATTATATAGTAGGTGTGCTTGGAGTGATCCATCTCGAACATCTGGCTGATGATAATTCTTCACGCATATCAACAAAAGACAATCATCTCTTTAATGTTCATATTTTTCTGTTAATTGTTTTTAAGTTCTCACCATTTAGTTGACTATGTTGCAAGCGCAATAAATAAATAATATTCAATATTTTTTGATTTCGTCCAGCACATACCATGTAAGAATTTTTCTTAGTCGATATCATCGGTACACAAAATGAGTTAGTAACATACATATGTGTTTATTTGTATTCAAATATTGTGTCGGTATAGACATACAAATTAACAAGCCTCATTATGATGAGATATATCATGTAAAACAAGACAGATGAGTATGTACAATACAGAAAAGTAGTGGATTTACATGTACAGTAGATGTACACATTGGGTTAACATGTACAGTAGAGGTACACAGTGGGTTAACATGTACAGTAGAGGTACACAGCGGGTTAATGTGTATAGTAGAGGTACACAGTGGGTTATCGTGTACAGTAGAGGTACACAGTGGGTTATCGTGTACAGTAGAGGTACACAGTGGGTTATCGTGTACAGTAGAGGTACACCGTGGGTTAATGTGTATAGTAGAGGTACACAGTGTGTTAACGTGTATAGTAGAGGTACACAATGGGTAAACGTGGGTACACAGTGGGTTATCGTGTACAGTAGAGGTACACAGTGGGTTAATGTGTATAGTAGAGGTACACAGTGGGTAAACATATACAGTAGAGGTACACAGTGGGTTAACGTGTACAGTAGAGGTACACAGCGGGTTAATGTGTATAGTAGAGGTACACAGCGGGTTAATGTGTATAGTAGAGGTACACAGCGGGTTAATGTGTATAGTATAGGTACACAGTGGGTGAACGTGTATAGTAGAGGTACACAGTGGGTAAACATATACAGTAGAGGTACACAGCGGGTTAATGTGTATAGTAGAGGTACACAGTGGGTTATCGTGTACAGTAGAGGTACACAGTGGGTTATCGTGTATAGTAGAGGTACACAGTGGGTTATCGTGTACAGTAGAGGTACACAGTGGGTTATCGTGTACAGTAGAGGTACACATTGGGTTATCGTGTACATTAGAGGTACACAGTGGGTTATCGTGTACAGTAGAGGTACACCGTGGGTTAATGTGTATAGTAGAGGTACACAGTGTGTTAACGTGTATAGTAGAGGTACACAATGGGTAAACATGGGTACACAGTGGGTTATCGTGTAAAGTAGAGGTACACAGTGGGTTAATGTGTATAGAAGAGGTACACAGAGTGTTTACGTGTATAGTAGAGGTACACAATGGGTAAACGTGTACAGTAGAGGTACACAGTGGGTTAATGTGTACAGTAGAGGTATTTAGTAGTGGGTTAACATGTACAGTAGAGGTACACAGCGGGTTAATGTGTACAGTAGAGGTACACAGTGGGTTAACGTGTATAGTAGAGGTACACAGTGAGTTAGTCTGTATAGTAGAGGTACACAGTGAGTTAGTCTGTACAGTAGAGGTACACAGCGGGTTAACGTGTACAGTAGAGGTACACAGAGGGTTAACATATACAGTAGAAGTACACATTGGGTTAACACGTACAGTAGAGGTACACAGCGGGTTAACCTGTATAGTAGAGGTACACAGTGAGTTAGTCTGTACAGTAGAGGTACACAGTGGGTTAACGTGTACAGTAGAGGTACACATTGGGTTAACATGTACAGTATAGGTACACAGTGGGTTAACATATACAGTCGAGGTACACAGTAGTGGGTTAAGATGTTCAGTAGAGATACGCAATTAAATGAAATATACACTCCGATCTTGTTTTATTATGTTCTTGAACTAACTGATATTGTATCTGAATGTAATGCCTGTGAAAGTTCTTTTCCCGTTTTTGTTTCATATATTTAGAAAAAAAAAGTCTGGTTGTTTATCGCAGATTTTGTTAAAGTTTATCATTTTCTTAATTTTGCTAACATTAGGTCTGTTACTATCCATGTTAGATCTACATTTAACTTGTGCTGTGTATAGTCATGAATACAGTGATACTGTAATTGACATATTAGTATATTGAGTAATTTTTCAACTTTTCTGTTTTCACGAACCAACCGATCCCGCCCGCGGAAGATTGTAGCAACGTTTTCAGCAAAAGGTTGAGACACATGTTCTGAGCGAGTACGCTGATTGCTATCGTGTATTATTTGTGAGTTATGTTGTATGATTGGAAAAAGCAAGAGACAAGTACATTTTGTAGAGATGAAAACGTAAGTTGGTGTGCTAGTACATTTATTAATCAAACGGCTACAATGTTATGCAGTAAATATACCTAGGTTATATTTTTGGAACCTGAACCATTCATTATGACGTCAGAACTAAGTACTTGCCGTCTTTTCATGGTATTGTGACCTCGCATGAAATGCAGGAGACCTGACGTCAATACAGTTACGTTGAAGTCTTGACCGGTGGTCAGATGGTATCTACGGCTATATGAACTGGTGGCCGTCTTAATTATGATATGAACAGGTGGAATGCTTATTCAGGTTTGATTATTTCCATGGTCGTTTTACTGATGATTCTCATTTAAAACGACTAAAGGAAAAAATATCACGTATTTGCTGACTTCATTGAGGTCATTGTGATTTTAACATACAATTGCTATTGTTGTGCTAATATGATATTAAACCAGCTTGTTGCGATTTAAAATTATTTCAACATTATGATTACTCATTATCAATACTACAATGTACATATGTCATGAGCGCGCTGTGGACGTTTTAGCTCCAATATAGTGTCTGCTTTGAAATTCAAAATCATCTTCGTTTTATTCCATTTTAGCCTATAAATTTAAGATGCAAATCTAATTTCATTAATTAATAAATTTTTGTTAAATTGTTTAGCAAGTCCAGGTATTAGATTGGAGACATTAAGGATCCCTGCCCTACTGCATCGTGTTTTTTTTCTACAGTTGATTTAGGTTTCGTTTATTTCATATCTATTATTTCCCATAAGTATTCCCGCTAGGTACGGTTTCCGTTTTAGAAAAGATTTATCAAAAGCTGTATTTATGTCGAAAAAAAACCTGTTTCAAATATTTTGAAACAATTTTGGGCAGGGGTATGGGCATCCTAACGCATATTTCACAATTACTCCACACCTAATTTCAATAAAAGTTATTCGACAATTTTGAACCAACTATAAGTTTCTTATTGTTTTGAAGATAGCGTATATGTGCTACCAAATGCAGCTGGGCAATCAGGTGATGTAACGGTAGAACGTCGTCACCTGTATTGGTGACAGCTTGGTGCCTGCTGATTGGTTCATTTTAAGGCAACCCTCGTCTCATTTGACAAATTCGTCTATTAACAAATATGTTAGTTATGCGAGAAAGATGTTAACGTTCTAATATTTTCTTAAATAAGCGTTCCTTGATCTATTATTGAAGCCTCGTTTCAAGTTGTTGCAATTTTTTTAACAAAATGTCTGTTTTTGTTTATTCGTTTTTCTTAAGAATCCATTGATTGTTTTGGAGTTTTTGTGTTCGACATTTATGTTACGACATGTTCAAAGTACAGTTATGTAATGATGGGTGTGTATTCAAAACAGAATGTAGATTACATTCTCATCAGTTCATGCTATTTTCTTAATAAACAATTACTTCTTTACCTGTGTACGTATTGTAGCTGTTGTCGTTCATTAAAATTCATCCAATTCAGTTAGTCCAGAACGAGGATATTGAGGTCTAAATCTGGCAACAGTATCACTTCCACTGAATAAATGAAAATCATTTCTCCACAAAACTGGGTAGCAAGATAGCAATATGGACAACTAAACAACGAAATAGAACGGGATGCACTCGGTTACATTGGGCCGCTATATACTCATACTCGGTGTTACTTATGTTAAACCAGAAACTCACCAGTTTTTATGCAAACAGGATGTGGTTTGTCGTGTAGGATTGATACTTGGTACTGTTGCTAGATTGGCCACAAACCGACAATGAATGAATAAATAATCTTTATTTATCGTCGTGTATATTGTCAACAGCAAACATAAGCTTTTATTACGACGCNCCCCCGAACAAACCGAAGCCAAATACGCATAATCGTATTGAACATATCGGGTAACATAAGTAATGAACAGGCGAGCCTATTCGAGCCCTTTGGCAATGTTATCAGCAACATCTAAATGACCTCTACCCTTTACGACGCGGTGTTTTGCAGTTTGTTGATAAGAGGGGAATAAACAAGCATGGTTATGGTGTAAGTACTTGATATTGTGCGAGGTTGAGTAATTCTGTACTTAGCTTGGACACACGACTTGCACCAAACACTTGGCAGCGCGTGCTGTGTTGTGCATCCACTTGAGAATCTTAACAGATCTTGTTCCAATGGTCAAGTTTAATACTGTATATCTACATTTGCCCTGCATCTGCAATGCATTGAGAAGGCAAATGTTATGAGACTATAACAACATTTGCTGTTATCACGTCATCGATCTCTATTGTGGCGTCATCTATTTCATAGTTGTCGACACTTAGTTTCTAGTTCAAAGAACTGTTCGAAATGACTAAATAAAACGTAGATAATGAATATTTTAACAAATATTGTTATGATCCTATATAACACACATTTATATTCCCGAAAAACTTACATGAAGCTCTGTCGGGGTTTATTAAGTTTGTCATCAATAGCAATGTGTGTTATAACAATATTTGCTTATACATTCATTACTTAAATAAATATCAACTTCGTCACGCGGGCACCCACTTCTGTTAAATTAGGTCGTTTTATTTTAGTAGGTGGATTTTCGAAATTTCATCCTTTTAGATATGAGTTCAGCTATTTGTTTTAACGTATATACAAGTATAATGATAGTTTCAAACATCCTTATATGCTTTAGCAAAGAGCAAAACTATGATAATGGACAGCTACGGGTACTCATTGTACCTTCTACAATAAGAACAAAGGATGATGTCATAACTGTGTTTTAAAAGCAGAGAAAAGCCGGAGTTCCTAGGGAAATACCACCGACCTGCGGCCAGTACCTGGCGACTGCCCCAAGTACATTTTGTGTAGGCCTCGAACCCGCGAACCAGTGGGGGAGGGCTGGTAATCATAGACGACAAAAGCTACTCAGCCACCGCGGACCCGCCATTTGAGTTGTTAGGACGCATTTACACGATCACAGTTGTTCGGTCAGGTAAGCCGTGAAACGCATATTAGTTAAGGCCCATTCTGCTAGTTAAACAGACATGAATCTTTAGCATTCAAGATACTTAAATTGATTTTATGAGACTTTTACTAATTCTATTTAAAAATTGTCCTTCAAACCCCGACAAACTATGTTTCTTAATC